>NC_041023.1:6519695-6622195 GCF_900634625.1 Parambassis ranga | reverse complement strand
TCTCCATAGAACCGCTCTGACTTCCTATGTACGTGTGAAATGTGCACTAAATGCGACTCCATCGTCTCTTTTCAAACATTTATTTTCGAAACAGCACAAAAGTGTATGGCATTTCAGCAAGCAGACCACAACCATGGAAAAGAAAATGACATGAAATTCCCACTATTGAGCTATATAAATACGATATGACATATAAAAGATACAAACCAAAAAAAAAAGGTCACCATGAAGGCTGTTTGTTTGAGAACATACAAAAGAAATGTGAGTACAGCAAGCACTGACTCTGTAGATAAAAAAAGAACCCTCTCAAAGAGATAAACATTTGTTTTCATACACGTTAAGACAACACAACCCCCACGTTCTCCCTCTGCTGTGTAATTACAATGTATAGCTAACTCTGGGGTTATTTTTTTTTCTTTTAAACCTGTTTTGGAAAAAAAAAGGGAAACAGTACAAGTACAAATACTATATGTATTCACATTATAGCAAGTTACTAAAACCAGAACGCCTTCTTTTAGTGTAATTATATGTATTTACATGGCAAAAACTCGTACACATACACTACTGGCAGGAAGCCTGACCTCTCTTCTTCTAGCTTAACGATTAAACAACATCACACATATTTCACACTACACAGGTTACAGACTTCCAGTAACCTCATCTCCTGGTAAAAAGCCACCGACCTCATCTCTGTTGCAGCTAGAATTTTTGACGCAATCAACGTACACAAATACCAACAGCAGTAATGTGTTTCGTATAAATAAATATTATAGCACAAAAAAAAATAAGAATAAAAAAAACAGTCAGTGTTGAATCCTCCGAACACTCCCCATCATGATTTAAGATGTCCTGGCGTTAGTTCAGTTTTACCAGCTGTGAAATGTTCTGAAATGAGTGGAGCAAATGACGTGATGTGCAGAATATGGGCACTACAGCTGGAAGGTGTTATGTGTTACAGTAAGAAACAGGCAGGTGGATACAGTGCAGAGAGAGTTTGAAATGGAAGGACAAGATGATTTAGAACACAGTATGGCTGATATATAGGTGCTTTACTCAGAGGGAGGACTGTTTCACACAAGATTCTATCACAGGTGAGTTCAGTTAAGTGATCTAACATGCAATTACAATCACACAGAAGAGGTGACATAGAGAGTCAAACTGTTTGTGGTGGCTAAAAAAAAACTGCACAGGAGCAGCTCTGTTTCAACAACATTCATATTCTACAGCCGCTTCCCTTCCCCCTCAGTCATCGCCCTTGAGTCTCAGACAACCCGTCCCTCCTCTACTGAGGCTTATCCGTCTTGTGTGCGGTGAGGAAAGCCATACCATGGGTCCTGAAGTGGGTGTTGAGGTCTGAGGCCTTGTCGAAACGCCGGCCGCACACCTTGCAGATAAGGTTCCCGTCTGCATCCTCACCCTGCGCTTGGGGAGAGGCGCCGGGAGAGGCATCTGGCGAGCCATGAGCACGCGGGGCGCCGCGGTCTGCGTCGCTCTGGGTGTCCCGCACTCGATGAGTGATAAAACGGTGCCTGCTGAGAGAGCCGGCAGACGCGAAGCAGACGCCACACTGCAGGCATTGGAAGGAGGCGGTGTCTCCTCGATGCTGCGGGATGTGGCGCTGAAACTCTGCCCCATCCTCTGTAGTGAAACCACACGGGACGCAACGGAAAATGTTGTCCTCCTCCTCTAACTCGTTGGGCGCCATGGACGTTGATGCCACAGATGCCCTGGTTCTCTTTGCAGGACCGCTACCTTCCTCTGTGGCGTTTTCCTCTTCGTCTCCTGCTCTGCTAACGGAAGGGCCGACTTCACCGTCTTGTTCCGAGGAGCTACCTGGCCCTTCTCCTCCTGTGGCCGCACGCTTCCTGGTCAAGGGGGGACCCTGAGAACCGAAGGGGTCATAATGAGACTTGTGCTGGAAAACAGTGTAATGAGCTTTCCAAAAATTTTTTTACTATACTCCAGGAACAGAATAACTTTGCTTCTACTATCCTGACTCACCTGTCCATCTGTGTTTCTGTGATGGAGCCGAACGTGTTTGTCCAGTAAGAACCGACTGCCAAAGGTGCGCTTACCTTCTGTGCAATATCTGAAAAACAAATCAATCATTCAAAAACACAGTTAATTGTGCAAAAATCAACTTGTCATTGCCCCTAGCAGTCAAGATATTTGACGAAGACACATTGGTCCAGTCCTTGTACTCCAATTCCTTGTTACTCATCAACCATCATCAACTCATCAACTCAATCAACACACATATAACACACCTAAAAATAATACTTGTGGCTCTATAAAATATATATGTTATCTCAGTTTATCAGACTCACTGGCAATGGAAGACTCTTTTGTTGCCCTCATGAATGACACGCTCGTGACGTCTGAGACTGGAAGATGTGCTGAACGTGCCTCCACAGATACGACAGGGGAACTTTGGAGTTAGCAATAAAAACACACACACACACACAATGAGAAAATATTAGATCTCAACTCTCCACAAAACCCCGCCTGTCATGACTGACTGAAATAATTAGCAGTGATAATATGTCACACCTTGCCGTGCTCCATCTTCACATGACTCTGATAGTCTTCATTGTCGGAGAAGGTGGTCTGACACTGAGGACAGGTCCACTCAGTCTGAGTACTTGGATGACTGCTCCCTCCTGCACCAGCAGCAGCAGCACCACCCCCACCACCAGTAGAAGAAGAAGCAGCAGCAGCAGCAGCTGCCGCCGCCGCCACTGCTGAGTGCCCTCCTGGAGCCTCATAGTCCTCGTCCGCATCGTCATCATCATCCTCTTCCTCCTCTTCTTCCTCCTCCTCCTGTTCCCTCCCCCAGTCCTCTCCATCGGAGTTGTCAGACTTTCCAGAGGATTTTGACTTTAAGCCAGAGGTACTGGACGTGTTGGCCGGGGCCGAAACGGGGTTAGAGGTGTCGGACTGTGACTCCTGTTTGGCTGAGGGGCCTCTGTGAGCAGTCTGAGTGGGACAACAGACGGGAGAATGACATATTCAATGTGGAGACATACACTATTAAATATATATTTCAGTAACACTTAAGTGCTGTACTTGGCATAGAACTTCATAAAAGGTCACACGGAGGAGAACCTTACGAAGGCCGATCCAAGAGTTACTGTATGCCTTATTTGACACCACATTCACTGGATACAGCAATGAATGGGTAACACGTAAAGGCAACAAGCTAATTCATGATTGCGTTTTATTCAACTTTACAAAATATAAAGCTGTTCTCTCACCTTAATATGCTCCATCATGGAACCTTTCTGGGCATAGAGCTTAGTGCAGTCTGGGCACTTAAACACGTGCACTTTTTGCTTGGCTAAATGGGTGTCAAAGTGCATGTACAGCAAGGGTTTTTGGGTAAAAACTGTGTCACACATCACGCACTTGTAGATCATTCTGCAAAAAGAAGCATAAACATGATATTATAGAAGATTAGGCTTGATGATTAAGCTTGTAGTGTATGTTCTGGGGGAAGCAGCATGCATACTTGGCCTGTCCTCCGGTGAGTGTTGGGTGCTGGGTGCTAATGTGGCTCTGGGCGCTGGGGGAAGACTTGAAGGCCATGGGGCAGCTGGGGCACTTGTGGAAGACCTCGCAGTGAGCGGTCTGAATGTGGGACTTTATAGAGTTTAATCCTCCAAACACGACCTGGCAGCTCGAGCACCTAGACAAAGCCAAATGCGATGTGATTTATAAATTCCCGTTCAGTTTCATGCAACAGCTGTTCGGGCATACAGGCAGTGCCTGTGTGTGACTAAAACTTGGTCCAGATAATAGAAATGTCCGCACCTGTAGCCAATGCGCCTGGCAAAGTGCAGACAGGCCTCCTCGAGGTGGGTCTGGAAGGAAGCCTGCCGTGCAATTCCACCACACTCGGGACAGACATGAGGCGCTTTGTGTTTATGGATCCTCTGGTGGGCGGACACGGCACACGAGTTAGGGAGCATCATGGGAGGTGAGCACTGCGTACATGTCTGAAAGAGAAAATCCACAATCCAGCAGTGACTATCAGCAGTTTCTTCTATGACATATTCTGTTCTCTCTTCCCCTAGACTCACCGAGTTAGGAGCAGCCCTTATCTGCTGGAAATGTGTAACCAGTGCAGCCTTGCCAGAGAACTGCGTTTGGCACTCTGGACATTTGAAGTTGTTGTACTGCAGCACGTCGACCTTCTTACAGGGAAGAGGCATCAGAGCTTGAGGGCCCTGAGGTGCACGGCGGACAGGTCGAGGCTGAGCTGATGCTGAAGACGAGCCGTCCTTCAGTGGGCTGGAGTTAGCCGAGACAGCAGGGCCCCCTGGTGTGGAAGAAGGTGAAGAGACTGGAGTACAGGAGGACGAAGAGGAGATCAGGCCTGGTCAGTCAAAGGTAAAAAACAGAGGAGGGACAAATGGTACATGGTCACTGAAGCTGTGTCAATGAAGGGTATATTTTAGTTTTTTTATGAATTTTAATATGTAATAAAAATGAAATGCAAGGTGTAGAGAAGTTATCAAAACAGACACCAGGATAAGCAAGATTTTTAAAGAAAAAACAGCTCTTCATTTTGTTTTTTGTTTTTTTGCCAAGATTAAAAAATTATATACATTTTATATGATGATAATTGTTCTGGCAGACAGGGAGACCTCTAAAAATGATTAAGAGTAAGCAAGAGATTAACTGACAGGTAAAATAACCATTAGCTGCACCTCCACTTACCTCCAATCGGTGTTATGTCCTGCTGCCCGATCATCTGCTCCACAGTGACAGGCCTCATGACTAGATGCGAGCACTGCATGACCAGCCCACGCTCCTTATGCTCCCTTGCATGCAGCAGCAGGCTGCACTTATTGAAGAAGGCCAACCTCTTAGCGCAATGGTTGCAGGTCACCTCGATGCGGAGTGACCGTCGGTCGTAGTGTCGTGCCAAGCTACGCTCCAGAGCAAAAGCGTCTCCACATTCCAGGCAGCGGTATCCTGTGGCTGGGAGGGGAAGACCCCACTCAGGTGGTGGAGGAGCTGAGAGGTCGGGTTTGTAGCTTGGCAAAAGGTTTTTACTGTTTAGAATTTTGTTAAAAGCCTCCACCAGGCTTGACTGGCTCCGGGAGATGACGGCTCCTGTGCTGTTTACAATTGAGGCAGGTTTATTGGGTTGGATGGTTCCGCCAATGATAGTGCCGCTACCTCCATTAGCTGTTTTGTTAGTGGCTGTACGTACGCTGATCCCACCAGCAGCAACGGAGAACTTTGGGGAGGAGGCCACAGCAGGAGTTGCAGGCAGGGCAGCAGATTTAGTGATGCTGACAGCAGTGGCAGAAACCTTAGCCTTGTCAGATGCAGCCATTTTGTTTTGGACTTTTGTGGCTGCAGCTAGCATGACGCTGCTGGCTGCGAGTGTTGACACAGGCAGAGCATTGAGAGCACTAACTTTCTGGGAGGTTGTTGTCATGTGACCAGGAGAAGCCTCGAGTTTTTGGGCCTTGTTTCCTAGCACCTTACGTTCCCCAGTTTGACCTTTAGGGTCCAGGGCTTTGCCTGCTGCACCACCTTGAGATGCCACCCTTGTTACAGTTCTGGTGATTCCACCTGTGGAGGTTTTAATTGTCTTTATTCTGACTTTTAGGGGTCTAGATGGAGTTCCAGATGCAGCAGGTGCAGCAGTCCCTGCTTCCCCTCCTTCTGTGGACTGGGGTTTCGACTTGTCACCATCCACTTCCATATTTTCCTCACCTGTTCTCACATTTTCTCCTTTGTCAGCTTTGCCATCAACAACCCTATCGATCCCATTCCCCACCTCCATCTCTTCCTCCTCCTCTTTAGGCTCCCGCAGTTCAGAGGGAGGTGGGGTGGAGGCCACTGCAGGACTGGAGCACCTCTTAGCTGAGACTTGAGCCGTTGATTTTGGCATCTCTGGTTCCGGACTCTCTGGGGAGTCTCGCTCTTCTATGACGTGTTCTGGATGTCTGTCCTCCACTTGGGGACTCTCTGTTGAGCCAGACTGTGGGGTTGATGAAGTCAGAGATGCCCCTGCTGGAGTGTCCCCGGGTTTAGGTTGAGACGCGGTAGAGGACGTAGGCTGATTTGAGTCAGACTTGTAACGCCGGTTCAACTGAGTGCAAGCTGGAGACTCTGGGTTCTCCTGGATCACCAGCGGACTCCCCAAATCCGGATCAGAATCATCCTCCTCCATTTGCTGGTGTTGAAATCCAGCAGGGCCACCTTTAGGGGCTCCGTTAAAAGGCTGTGATGAGTGCATAGTGTGTGCTGATGGTGCAGAGGGTGGAGTTGAAAGCAAAGGCTTTGAAGGTGGAAAGAAAGGTGACGCTAGCCCAACAGGCCCACCAGCAGCCAGAGGTGACGAACCAGCTGACAGAGACGAAGAAGAAGGTAACGATGCTTTGACCCCATCAGCTCTCTCTTGGCCTGTGTCCTGCTGCTGCTGATGTTGCTGCTGTAGAAGCTGCATCTTTCTAGCTCGACCTACTGGGTCTCCAGAACCCTGTGCCACAAGTGGTTTAAGTCTGTTGAAAATGTTACCGCCTTGCTTGTGGGACTTGGCTGTACTGGCACCTGCTGCTTCTGAGGACACTTTAGGGGTGTTCATCGACCACGGTGCACCGTTAGACTGAGCCTGACTCAGGGGGAGCGGCGTAGACACCCCAGATGCTCCAAAACCATTGTGGTTGAGAGCCTCCGATTCAGCCATCCCAGGAGCACAAGCACCAAGTCGAGGACCCACATCCACCCCTGCAATCACATCGATGGGGTCCTGGTCTGTGTCTCCCTCACCTCCATCAGCTGTCTCAAGACGTACTTTATTCTTCACAATTACACTCACGATTGAGGTGTCTGCCTGGGAGTCTGAAGGGCTCGGTGGCCTCAAGGATGACCCAACCCCCACCACATTATCCGGCTTTCCCAGATGTGCACCTGCAGCTCCATGGGGCCCTTCTGCCTCATCTGGAGCAGACTGGATGGCATCTTTGGCATCTATGTCAGGAATGTCAAACGCTGCCAGCAGGTCATCAAAATCTGGGGTCTTCATGTCCCCCATACCGGGATTAACTCCTGCAAAAAAATGAAAGAAAGAAATCACCAACGAACATCACACATTTGGTAGGAAGACTCAAAGAAACACACCAGCACCTGCCTGTGTTCTTATCAATCAATCAAAAAAATGCAAAATCCTCAGCATGCAAATACAAAACTCGTATTATAATTTTTTATAATTTCCAGGTAAATTAAGGACATAAAATGTCTTACGTGTGCCTGCGTTTGACACAAATTGAGTATCTTTGTATCTTGTGTGTCAGGGGAGCTAGCCAGGGAAGCTAAGGATCCTGCAGTAGCATCTCCATTAGCCTGCTAGCGCTAGCGACGGCGTACGTGCAACCAAACCCTCCTCTGATAACAGGTTCAGCACCATTAAACTATGAATGGGAAACACTCCTTCAATCATGCTTTTGGTCCATGCTATGTTTTAAAGTAGCAACCGTTTGAGAATTGGCTAAAACGAGAGACCGTTTTGTAGCAGCGACATCGGTTGTTTTGAGCTAACGATATTCCTTCCCGACTGAGGTTGGCTAGCTGGCCGCTGAGCTCCAGCCAAGACAGAGAGGGGTCATTTAGCTAACTAGCTAGCGTTCGCCGTCAAAAAGCACTCGGAGCGGTTTGTTGAGATAGCAGTAAGAGCCCCGGTGATCGTAGGGTCGACGATGTCACAGAAAAGGATGGCTGGGATGGGGATATTCTTTTAATATTTCATGTATTTTGATTGTTTACCTGGATATGCGATTCCCGACTATCCTAGCTCGTTTTCAACTGAAAATGCTACGCTTCCCGTCACATGACCCGAGACATCCTATCAGACTATGATAGCGCTGGAAAAATGCACGGATGCTGCAAGCGACACGTATATTTGTTTCCACCGGGAATGACACAAAACATTCATCAGCATCCTAATCAGTCTATTTGTAAGCATCGTTGAATAGACCTGGATCAATGGAGCCTGTATGAAATTGAGTTTTCCTACAAGCATACCTTTTTTGTTGTCTTCCCAGCCTACAGCACTGTCAACAATATTAGAGTGCAAACATACTAGAAGGCGACATATTTACATGTAGCTTTTATTGCAAAAAAACACAAAGACATGAGTGACAGGAGTGTGGATAACTGTTTAGTTAGGAAGCCTGTCATCACAAATTCCTCTGTGGGGTGAAATATAAGTTATACCAGAGAAACGGGCAATCATTCTTAACAAGGTATTAATTTCAGGGGGGTTATACAGCCAAATTATTTACCTTAACAGTTATTTAATTTGTCTTCTATGATGGTATCTTTGAGTTACAGAGGAGGATCATATTAAATCAGAGTGCCGTCATGCAGGGCGACGCATCAGCAATCTTGTCATATTTATCATATTTAATAACTCCTGTAGCAAGTCTGCTATTGTTCTTTTTTTCTCCTCTGGTTTTATTCCTCATTTCTTTTTCTCTTCATCCTTTTTGCTGTCTGGCTTGTTTCCTGTCTGCGAGGCCAGAGAGCCCATGGCGTTGCGGATAGCCTCGTTGTTTGGGTCGACACCGGGTAGGTTCTCCAGGACGCTCTGGAGGAACTCTGGGTCTTGCATCACGTCATAGTCGTCTTCCTCCTGTTCAATCACAGTACAGTCAGTTAGGGTGCATTGGGTCATAATGATTTGCACCACATTTCCATGCGACACGCCAAACTATACTTGATTATCTTAGCATCTTTATGTTTGGATATATATCTATTGTTTATTCAATAGTGAGTACTTCTGTTCGACTCACCTTGGCCGATTCTGCAGTGTCCATGGGGGCTCCCGTGTCCATTTCACCATACTCTGTTCACATATGGGAGAACATTTATTTTTTTTATCACATCCACCAGAAAACAGAAATGTTTTAAGTCTACTTTTTGCAACTTAGGTTTGTGTAATAATCAAATGAAACTCACCACCTCCGGCGAGAGACATCTGCATGGCGTAGGCAATCTGCTCCTCCTCTGTCATGCTGCTGAAGTCAGGAAGCACTGCTGCACCACTCTCAGGCTGAGATACCGACATCTTCAATAAGGCCTCTTCTGATTCTGTGAGAATATACAGATTTAATCAAATTCTGACTCATTATAATAACCAGTGTTATTATACCAATCACATGTTAATCTCCCATTTACCATCTGCAGTGGGTGTAGGCATGCCTGCCTCAGCAGCTGAAGCAGCAGCAGCTCTGCGTGCTTCTTCTTCCTGCCTCTGTCGCTGCTCCTCCATCGATACACGAAGGGCCTAGAGCAGTGCACGCCAACAGAAGAGTGAACATTTGATTTTGGCAACGACAACATGGAACTTTACAATTTGAATTTACAGGATATCTGTCAAGTGTAATGCAGGATCATAGCTAAAAATATCTATATTAGTCTCACATATTCCAAGCAGAAAGTACATAATAATTACTGAATGAATTATTAATCATATACACAGACTAGTCTAATACAAAACTGAGTGAAGAATAGCTTTCCTTTGCATTCCTGGCCTGTTTCAAGGATACTCACAGAGACCTTGAAAAAGATGCTTTCCTTTGCAACAATGAAATTTTAGTGCATTCTTGACATTTGATGCTTACCAAGGCCAGCTCGGGATCAGCACTGGGATCTACACCAAACTCGAAGTCACTGGCACCAAGACCCATCATGGAGCCTCCTTCACCAGCCAGGATAGGAGAAGACAGCAGAGCATCAGCCAGACTGGGACCTGGAGGGACTGTGACCAGGTGGGAGCCTGTCCCCTCTTTCCCATTCAGAGTGTTTATAAAAGCAGTCAGCTTTTCTGTGTTCACCTCCTAAAAAAAACACAAATAAATGCAATTTTAGATTATAAACAAGTGTTAAATGTGGAGTTTTTGAAAGAAAAAGCAAGCTATTCCTCACCTCCTCTCCAAAGTTGATAATGTCCACGTTCACTTTTTCTTTTTTCAAGCGTTTTGCCATCTTCACAAGCTGAAGGAAACCCAGAAAAGGGCACATACAAATGGAACAGGTTAGACCCATCACCAACAATTCTTTCTCTGTGAAAAAACGTCAAACTTACATCCTTTTCATTATCCTCCACAGGACTCCCAACAAAGGCAATGATCCTCATTTTGTGATTTTTTCCTTGTCTGTGCTTTAAGGCCAGCTACAGAGGAAAAGCAAACCGGATTATTTAGAAATTAAGCAATCACTAGGTAGAAATTTAAGTCTGAAATAACATAATACACACATGAGCTACTCTGATGCCTGTGCAGAAGCAGATCTGTCCTTTGGGCTGGACAGCATGGAGTTTGGACAGAATGCGGCCAGTATCCGGTGTCAGTGTGGTCAGGACCTCACAGTTACTGCATTAAGACATAAAGAAAGCATTAACTATCAGCTGAAACTGAGTGCAACAATCAGTCTGATGGTCGGGAAAAGAATCTTACTTTGCCATAGTGATAAGGCCCACATTGTTTTCTGGATTGCTGCGTGTTTTTGAGTGGCAAACGATGTTGACAGCGTCTTGTTGAGCCTGTAGCCTCGTTGGCAGGAAGTCTCCATTTCTCATGTATTCACTGTTGTCCACACTGAGAGGAAAAGTATATTTAATGTGGCTCCTGTACACCGGTTAACTAGTCAGTTAATTAACGTTAGCTTTTGACATGTCATTGCTATTCGTACACAACAGGGTTTAATCTTAGTGGATACACCGAAATCAGTGTCCACTGAGGAAAAGTACTTCGCCTAGAACGTAGTTCACAAGCGTCAAACTATTTTACAACCGCCACGGTATAAAAACAGTGTTAGCTGGCTAACGTTAGCTAGTGATGACAACCATTTGGAGCTCTTCGCATCACGAGTATTGACAGGTAGTATTACACATACATTACACTTTGAATCAAACAGGGGCCTTATAAGGTAAGCCAGGATGCGTTATAGCCAAGTAAATACGTTATTAAGACAGCAAATATAAGCTAACTTTAGCTACAATGACTCAGCCGGGTCAGTTGCTGTGTTAGCCGGCTAACGGTAAATGTCCTATTATCGGCGTCGATGACAGGAACATTTCCTCCGTGTTCAGGTTTATGATGTGCCTTATCAAATGATTAACTACCATGTATTCCTATGTCTTCCAAACGGACCGAAAACTACAATAAGAAAGACATTTGTAGAGTTCTTACCAGACCATAGTACTTTCCAGCACCATTTTGGAAACTTCTTGTTGCTTTCTGTCGTAATCGAATAAGCTCTAAGATCATTGGACAAACGCTGAACAAGGTGAAATATGATTGGACGAGCAGCGCCACCTTCAATTTAATGACAAGACAAAAAAGATAAACAATAAAACTCACGTCCGATTTATCAAATGAACATATTTATTTTATTTTTCTAAAAATACGTTTATATGCGTTGTCATATAGAAGAAAAACAGTATTTTAACAAAGTGAAACATTTTTTACCTGTTCTCCAAAAGCTTTCATAAACATATTGTCATTCAAGTAGTAGTAGTAGTTGACAGATTAGACATATAAAAAGCTCCATATCTATGTGAAGCATGTCTTTTCTTTTTTTAATAACTTCAGGTGGAAGTGTACAAAACATTATAGCCCCAAAACAGCAAGAGAGACAATACTTTGAAAAAGGCATTAACATGATTCTTGCATACAAATGTGTACATACTTATTATACACAATTCAAAAGGAAGTGAAAGAAATTACAGGATTATTTAACATTTATTATAATCAACAATCAAAATCATGCAGATTTTTTGTGCTAAGAAAATGCACACTTTTAAATCCAATATCCTTATACATGATGACAACCAGAGCAATGCATACAACAATAAATACTACAATAAATATGACTATTTACAGGTTTGGTTCATAGGCTGCATGTGTTTTTATAATAAGGCACACTTTCATTTTTACCGTCTGATATATCCGTTCACATCATTTACAACTTGTCCAAATGAAGCGTCGTTATATAATTATCAATTGATTTTAGATATTGCACATTTAGTCATGCATATCGTGTAAACAAAGAATTTTGCTGCATAGCTGAAGCATCTTCAATGCTTTCAGAGTAAAAATGAGTTCCAATACATCTCTAACAACATGAAGTTAACACATTACACACCTTTCTTGATTGTTAACAGCGTTTTGAGCTGAGCCACAGTATAACAGTGTCATGTTCAGGAAAGCAAACGAAAAAAAATCGGCAGCCCTCACCATATTTTTCTAGTGACAAATATCATCATAAATATTAGTTAGTTGGGGCCTGTCTCAAAAACTGCCCTATAAATTGTCAGGCCTATTTTCGTAACATTTTTACAAAACTGACCAAGCAATCCAGGTGACAAATGCAGTTTGTCATTACAAGCAATCCCATCAGCAAACAAACAACAGAATTTAATCTAAGATGTGAAGCACTGAGCAACCGAAGTTCTATTAAGATTAGAAGAGTTAATTACAAACTTAGGAAACTATGTGCACAAACAACAAGCAACAGGAAGGATGACATCTATACTTCCTGTTTAAATATAAAGCTTATATTTGAATTATCATAATGACTTTTTACATAGCAGTGAAGAAATGCAAATGGTGGAAACGTGTAAACAAATTGCAACACCACTTCCAAACCTACATGTCCTGTTTTAGTTCCTACACATCCCACCCTAGTTTCTTTTAACTATTAACAGTCAAGCTAGCCCTTCTTTAACTCTGAGTGTGTTTAAATCTAACATATCAAATGGCAGACACACACACACACACACTGACGACATTCACAAAACAAAATGTTCAGGGCTTAACCTGAACTTGATTTTACATTCATTTTCTAATTTTTCCGTGTACAGTGTGGACAAAACAACAGAAAGTACGGAAGTAAATAAAAGGCATGTGACAGTAGGTTTTCGTTCAAACAGCTTTGCTATTTGTTAAGATGGGATGCTGCTTACTACTACAGTAAGGGAAAACATAGTGATTGCATCAGTTTGTACTTTGGTACTTGATTAGTGTGTATTTTGATTCACAAACTGCTCTTTGCAGGTTAGTTCAGTGGCACCTGTTACTATTGCAACACCTCAGTTTAATCTCAGATAAGAGACTAACTCTACAAGCCTTTGTTTATGAGACAGGCCCCAGGTTTGCATATCAGTCACATTTGATCATAAGATGATTTATATACTAATCCTGAAATTTAGACCATGTTAAAATAGAAAGATAACAACTGCTGAACATTAAAAGTGACAGTAAGGATTCACAGTCTTTAAAGTAGCATTGGTCCATTAAAATATTTGGTTAAATTATAAAAAACTGTGAGCTCAGTCACATCTGTTTCCAGCATGTGTTGCATTCGGTAAGCATAAAAATAGCAGCTTACTCAATATGAATGCAGTAATTTCTTTAAAAAATAAAAGGCGTGTATTTAATGATGTGCTCCCATCCAAACAATGTGCTTTTGTGCTATAATAGAAAAAGCTCTCCAGTCCTTTGGGTGGTGGGACAGACAAGTTGTTTAAGGATGCTACACCCTATATTACACTACACTGTTCGATGAACTGAGGACATCAGTGCCTAGAAGAATCTTTGGTTGTACAGACAGGCGTTTCTATGAGATGAATAATAGTGTTCGATAACCACAGCATTTACACAACTGCAATTACTAGTGTCAGAACCACAACCACCCACATACAAACTCATACCATGTAGAGATTTGGAAATCAAAGAGGAAAAAAAAACAAGGTAGATAAAAACATATTACACTTGGTCTCGTTGGAAAGGTGTTTTTGTTTTTGGTCCAGTTCTGGTACCTCAATCACACCAGGTAACTGTTACACATAAGCCACACGCATATGACATCTTCTCCACTGGAGCGTCTTTACACCTGTGAATGAAAAGCAATGGAACTTGTTAAAAATAAAAAACTAAAACATGAATTAGAAGTTGTGAAGTTGTGAACTCAAGTCTTACAGAGCATTTGCTTGCATTAGGAACTATGTCGCTCAGAGAGATGACATCCTCAGCACCGATACTTTCTTCCAGACTCCCAAACAGGCTTCTGAAAACAGCGAGGAAGCAGCGTGAATAATGTGAACATACACACCACAGGGAATTCTATCAACTGAATATTTACTGTGTATAAGAATACAAATATATATATATATTTTAATATAAATTATGCACTTAGGTTTTGTTAAGTAAATAGTCAAAGATGATACTGCTTTGAGTGGCAAGTGGAAGCCGTCCCAGACTCTTCTTTTCACCTGCTCACAATGAGCTTAAAAACTCAGAAAACCTGTTTTTAAATAAACAGGTCAGCAGTTGTGACTGCTGTGTGCATAGATTTTTTTTATCTGATTTACTCAAGCTGATACATCAACAAGCCAACTGGAAGCGGTCCCATCAGAATAACCCTGATCGTCACATTTTCTACTCCGCTCTACCTCTTGGGGGTGCTGCTGTTCCCCTGGTCTTTGCTCAGTGTGTTGTTTAAAGTCACTCCCACTGATTTGGAGTTATCCTGAGGGTGAGGCAGAGCTGACTTGATGGAGGTGGAGGAGACAGCGGTTTCAGGCGTGCTGCCAGCAGTGTCACTGGGCGGTAAGGCTTCGGGGAGGAGGTCAGGACGGCCCCACTGTATGACTGGTAGGGAGGGAGGAAAACAATCTTAATCCTGCATTGCAAAGGGAAGCCTTTGACATGTTAAGACATGCAGATGGGCTGAATGTTTGTAGCGAACTGTAAACATATTCTTCTCCTCCTCACCGTCTGCATCTTCTCTGGCGTCGACACTGCTTTGATGTTGAAGTGAATGGTGCTGGCTGTTGGTGCTGGTTTGGGTCGACAGAGGAGGCATGGACCCAGCTACTCTCCTCACATTACCGTGGGTCACTGCACGGCGCTTCTTAGATGGCGAAGTCTTTACTAGATACCGAAAAGTAAAGTGGTAATCAGCAGACGTTTTGATTTGATGCACTTATTTGTAAATAGATATGTCATTCACTTACGTGAAATCTTTCTGAAGACTGTATTGCACATAAATTTCAGAAATCTTTCTGCATAGAAACTCGGTCTGTGCACTGATACAGTGTCCTAAACAACAGGAAGGACATGTTAACACCTGTATACACTTTCTTTCTCTTTTGGAACAGTACAATCAAACAAGAGCCACTCACCCCATCATGAACCAAGGCTTTCCAGGAGTGTTCGAGCTTCTTTACTAATCTGAAAAATGCACAAAAGTTACACACTAAAACAATCAGTCACATGAAAAAAAATACCCTGGTCATTGTGGCTTTCGACTCATGCAATGCTCAATCAATTGCCTCTTTCAGTATTACAAGTAGATCCGTTTTTTTGCTCTTGGTGTGGAAAAAGTTTACATTTCAGTCATTTTTAAAGACAGAATTAGTTTATTATTATTATTATTATTATAATTAGTTTAGCCAATAAATACCAGCTGTCCCCTTTATCCAATGGGAAGGAAGCTAGAGGACTAAAGGTACTGTTCTGGCTATGGGCCTATTATATTTACATGCTGACTAAACATGGAGAATGTAGATATAAAAACTGTGCACTGTTACCTGTAGGACTGCAGGATGTCAATGATACCGATGTATATCAGCAGCCTCTCACCCTTCGAGTTTCGTGCTGGAATTCCTCCCGTTCTGCAAAAGAAATCATCATCATCATCATCATGATGAGTCACGCTGCCCCACACCTGATCATGCTAGAGCAAAGGACACATGCCGTTACTCACCTGTCCTCTGTTTCCGGTGATCCCATACTTCCCGTCTCCGCCTGGATGGCCTCTAGAGCTGTGCTGTACAGGGACTTTTGGCCTTGAGGTCTTCTTTGGTCCGCGGCCCCAGCCACTGCTTCCTCACTGGCCTGCTCTCGACAGGCCTGATCTACATTATGAATTCCCATAAGAAGGCTGTAGTCCATAATCTTGAAACTCTGCAAGAGCTGAATGGAAAATAAAGCTTGTAAGTACTGCATTAGTAGTGATTGTCCTGTATAGAAAACATTCTGATGTTTTAGTCCTCACCAAACAGTCCCTCTGAAGGGTCTTACAAACAGCACTGTATTTGTCACCATCCAGCAGCAGCCCATCAGGCAGGTACTGCATAAAATCCAGATCCTTGTTCGTGGGTACAGCCTTCTCTCTCTCTTTAGCAGACGCTCGTCGTTTATAGGTGGATCCCTTTAAATCATACTTGAAGTGCATTCGTACAGCGTTAGGCAGCAGATTGTTCATAACTACAATGCGGATATTTTTACCGCCTGCCTGGACACAGTACAGCCCATAAAACTTGGGTAGTAAGGTCCGCTTGTTCTGGTTCAGGTTCTGAGGAAGAACAGAGAGTATGGGAGGAGGTACATTTTATTATTAAATTAAAACACAAAGTCAGGATAAGTTAAATTAAGTGGCAAAGAAAAAAAGTTTTACCATGAAGTATCCTGGCAGCAGTTTCTGTAGAAATTCAGCCTCTTTGTGCTGCACTGTCTTGATGATGAACTCATCATCACTTGAGACGTAGAACAGAGATCCACTGGCTCCGGAGTTTGACAGCTCGATCAACTGGTCCTTACACAGAGAGTACTGTAAACAGACCAGAACACCAGCCGTTACACATGTGGGCAAAGCAACAAAAAGATAACAGGGTAAAAAAAAAAAAAATAACAGGAATATCGGTCAGCTGTCATCAGCAGCTACACCTCTACTGTGTCAACACTCCAGCGTTCACACTTCCCTAGTTTCAGTCTATCCGGTTACTCAACCAGGCATGTCCTCTCACAGATGTTTCCCTTTCTTCAGTAGCTTGATTTTTGCATATTTTCTGAGTATGGATAAACTAACATGCATACCATGTAGTCATCTGGTCGGATGCCAAACATCTCTCTGAAGTAGCGAAAGGCGATGGGGGCGTATGTTTTGAACCTGAAGTCTCCATAGTGGTGGGCTGGTGTCAGGTTACTGCCCTCACTGCGAGAAAAGAACAGAAGAGGCACAAGATAACACATCATACAAGGAGTACAGCTGTCGCGAAGAGAATATGTCAGGGTACAAGAGGGGAAGCACATTTTTGTAGACTCACCTTGGGAAAAAAATGCTCTCCACTACCTCAAAGTCCTGCAGCAGCACGTCTCTCTCAGGTTTTTGACTTAAGCTACCCACTGTGTGCGTGATGCCTAACTGGATAGCACCTTTCAGAGCCGAGGATGTGGTCTGGAAGAAACAGAAAACATGCTTGTTGAGGACAACAGAGTAATGTAACATGTATTTTTTATGTAAATTAGTCTGTTAAATCAACAGCTCATGGCGGAGGACCTGTTTTTATTGAAGATGTTTTGTTTATATTCCTCACAGCTTTATTCAGACATGGCAACAGTAACAAAACAAAACAACCTTTGCCTCCTACATGTCCTTCTAAACTTCCAGCTGTGGACCCAGACTGCTGGACATGGACAGCCTCTCATATGTCTGCTACTTTAGGCTCTTAAATCACACACTCACTGCTTATTTTACAATGACCGACCTTCTTGTATGTCGTCTCCCCAGTGGGATCAATTCCACGGTGGCCAATTGTTTTTTTCATGGTCTGAGACATGCTAGTGCTTGGACCCTGTCAAGTGAATAAAAGATCATATGGTCACTTTTAAACAATATATAATATTCTCATGAATCCAAGAAGAACTGACACTGTCTTAAATTACACATTACCAATCTACGAGTGTGTTATTTCTCACCTCTGTAGAAACATTTTTTCGAGTTCCAGCTGCGTCTGCAGTGAGAAAAGAAAGGAAACCAGTTACACAAGAAACCCACACTGAGAGAAGGAAATGAGTAGACCAAAATTTTTTTACGCTGAATAAACGTTAATACCAAACAACACATCTTTCACATTCCCCACAACTAACAACAAAGCACAGAGGGCATCCGAGCTCTGACACAAACATGCAGACGCACCTCAGTCATTACCTCTGAGAGAAGACAGTGTTCTCCAGAACTGAGTCTGCCAGTCTTTGTGTGCAGTGGGAGGAATTATAAGAATTATAAGTATGCTATTAAAGTGAGTTCACACAGGGTCAGTGAAAGTCCTTATGTCTGTGATAGAAACTGAGAACATCTGAAAATAAACTAAGGTGGAGTTCAAGGGGTCACCCTCTGTCTCAGTCTTTGAAAGACCACTGATAAGAGATTAAGAAAACAAACTGTAGAATAGTAACACAGTACTTACTGCCAGTGTGGCCTTGCAGCCCAGGAGGCTCCTCTGCAGCTGTGGCCATTCAGACCAGAATCTAATCTCAGACGTACTGAAACCAGGGTCCTGATTAAGTTCTGGACATCAAATTTCTGGATGAATCTGTGTAGACAAACAGCATATTGACCATCGACCACGTTGACTGGGCTCCGCTGATCATGATAAAGATAAACGGGCTGTTAATGGGAATTTTAATGGCTTTTAGATTGCAACAGGAAACTCAAATAACTCCACCTGTCTGTCGGATAATGTAACCTGTTGTAACAGGTTAACCTATGATATATGTTGTCTGTGTTGCGACATTTAACCGGAGGCGAGTAAGCTAGCAGCAGCAGCTAACACCGCTTTAACGTTATCTCACTTTTCTACTGAAACCAAGCTAGACACACGATTAACTAACGATCATCAACACACAAAAACAATCGACTCACTGAAAAATCTTGTGGACGTGTCCTGCGAGTTTCCAGGAAAAGAAAAAAAAACTTTTATCTTTTATACGCACTGCTTTTCTTAAAACAAATAAACAAGGAAGCAGTGCGGAAGCGGCAGTCCTTTGTGATTTTGCTAGCCGGGAGAAATAACAGCACTTCCGATGAATCCCCTTTCAGAATAAAGGCGTTAATGAAAATAAAAAATCACTATTAAAATAAATTACAGGGAATTTTTTTTTTGTAATTTTTTTTTCTTGTACAAGACTAAAAGATTAAAACAAATAATTGTATATTATTATATAAATAAAGGGCATATTTGTGGCCTGCATAAAAAGTGCCACAAAATTAAATGCAAACGTTACATTACATTGAACATAACAGAATACACAGTATTACATTAAACATACCAAATTTCTTCAGACCATAAATGTTTTGACTGCCTAAAGACAAAATATGACTTAGAAAAACTTTTTAAAAACGCTTACACTACATTGCATTTAAATCTCGGGTTTTATTTTGAAGAATAAATCATTCAAACAGGAAGTAGTGACTCTGGTTTACAGCTCGCTTGCAGTAATGTGTACAAATTTGTACAAAGCAACATAACTCAGACATAACTCAGCGTTAGTAAAATTTATTTGTGACTGGCAGTACATTAATTCATTCGCTATTAATCGACATACATACACCCAGATATACAAGTCAACAGTGCCCCCTAGTGACAAATTGTTGTTTTACCTGTGAACATTTATAGATGTATGCAGTATGACAACTCATTCAGTTACAAAAAGAATCTTTAAGTGTCATCTTCACTTTGATCATAAAAAGAAACAGAATATGCAACAGATTTTATGAGTGTAAAATGTGACCTACAAGTTAAAAATGTGTTTATTATGTGTCAATGCTTGGGTAAAAAACAGAGCTGATGATAAAGCTAAATGGAGATGTGATCATCCTTACGCAGCAGAAGTTGAACCTGTTTGTTCTCTCCTTTTTTGAGAGCCTGCATGAAAGAAAAATGATGTACACAGCATTAGTTCAGCATTATCTTACTGGAAGTATTTTCTGCAGTGTGTGGTTTTTTCTCTTTATATCACCTCTAGCATGCATCAACATTGAAGATAAATCCTGGCTGCAGAGGGACTGCAGGAGCAGTGTAGCCTGGTGTTGGGCTGTAGTCTGGGTTTGGCAGCTCGCTGTCAAAGCACATCCATCGAGCCTCTCCTTTGCTCGCACAGCACTCATATGGGAGAGTCATGGTGGAATATTCGTCCGTACAGAATTGACACAAGGCTTGTTTCCACTGTGAGAAGACAGAAGAAGCCACAAAGGTGGTTCATTTTGAGTGTTTTAGTGTAAAGTAGAAGAATTTATTTGACTTTTGCCTCTTGACTTTTGCCTTCTTACTGAAACTCTATAAGTCCTCTTGAAACTTTTACATGTTCTGCATTATTTTATGTATATGACAATGCAGAATGCATCATACAAAAATAAAACAAATTGCAACAATTGCATTAACAGTATTTGTAAAATATCCACTACATTGTCTGGCTTTAGGGACTCACAGCTTGCTGGGTGCAGCAGAGGATCGGGCTGCTTGGCTGCTGCTCTTGTGCACTGCAGCACAAACTGTACCACGACTCCAGGCGGTTGATGGCATTTCCACGACGCCGGAAGTGGCTGGAACCTGAAGTGGGGAAAAAGCTGTCTGGGTACCTGGGACGACCCAGACTATAATGACAAATGGCAGCAAGGTTCTGAGCTGTAGGACGGGCAGGTGGGAATGGGACGTCAGGCTCATTAATATAGCTCCTCTTCGTTTCTGTATAAATAAATCAGCAGAAACATGAACAGCACGGAAGATGCCATTGAATAGAAATGATAGAAAAGACAGATATTACCTCCCCGATTAACACTGTGAAGAGTCATCAGTGCAACAATCCAAAGTCCTGTGATTGTTACAGTTGAAGTCATAGCTGTTCGCTGGAGAGGTGGAAGTTCTGAAGAGGAGGACTTCTCTCAGCAAAGTGACCCAACAGAATCCACAGCCGGCTTATATGTTCAACAGGAGGCAGTGTGTGGGCGTGAAATGCTCAGAAGTGAAGGTTTGATAAAGTGGTCTGTGTGTGTGTGTGTAGAAGTAGTGGCGTATTTGTCTTGAGGATAATAGATTTGAGCTGGCTAAGTTGGGGGTAAAGGGGACCATCTTCATCCCACGCTTCACCAAACTCACCATGTGACTTGGAAACCCAAGGGTTGAAGCAAAGGGGGAGACTGATATTGGGGAGTCAGACTATTGGGCTCCGTTCACACTGGAGAAAGTAATTCTAGCTAGAGTAGGATTGAGCCCAGACAGCCTTAAAGCTGGATGCGATCTGGCTAGCACACACTTGTGTCCTCCAAACCACTAGGTGGCGCCTCGTAATATACAGAGTCCGTTCAGGCCGCGGTAGGACCGCATGTGCGCATGCGTCGTGCGGTTTTTTGTCCCGTGTCGCACCCCGTGAACCAGTAGCACATCGCTAATCGGAAGTAGCATGTCGCTAAATAATTCGCTAGCCACATTTGCGTTCTCACCTGAACCACATTTGAGCCAATCTGGGAGTCCAGTTTGATTTCAATCCGGCTAGATCCACCCACGAGAGGTGGATCTAGCCGGATTGAAATCAAACTGGATACTGCCGGATTTGAAGTGTTCACACCCAGAAAAAAACATCTGGATAGGCCCGAATCCCGCTTTAGCCAGATTTTTTTCCCCAGTGTGTTGAACCCAGTGTGGTTAGCCGCCTCAATCCACGCCCAATCAGATGAAGTCCTTTTCCTTTGCACATGTCATCACGTTCCCAGAACACGTCATACGAAGTTATCAATAAAGTCTATTTATCCTCCTATCAATGTTTGTGAGCAGCCCGCTGATAAATGATGGTACTTCCAGTTTATTCAGTATCTCTAAAACATTTAGAGAAATCTGTTTTCAAACGTTCTGATTCGCCCCTCTTGGTATCAACTGCCCCACAGGCAGAATGATATGTTTGACTCCTTGGTGGTTTGATATGAAGTCCAGTTATATCAGTGACCGTGGCACAGCTGCATGTAAGGATCCTCTCATTCTTCACGCCACTGATAGCGCTGTCTCCGAGCAGCAAAACATCTCTGTCCTTCACTCCTGGCATGGATTCTTTGTCTCTGTGTGCCTGATGTTTCTTCTTCACTTCATCTAGTGGTCGATGATTGTTTCTGAAGCTTTATGCCTGCTGATACAACAGATACTCCATTGATATCACATTCATTTTTCTCTTTATCTGTCTTTTCATTTCCTTAAGATATTTCCAGCAGTTTCAGCAAAGTGAATTTGTTGTGGTGTTTACTCCATAAGACTGAAGAAAAGACAAAACTGAGCTGCAGCAACAGCAACAACTTGTTGAAAAGTTCAAATTCAAACATCCACTGGTTAAAATCGTGAGTACAGTCTAAGGAATGTATCTCAAGTGACGTGGGCATTAAATTAAATTGTAAAATCTTTTAGAAAAAAGAAGAAAAGTAAAGTATTGCTGGCAAGAGAAGCAGAGAAGCATCTGCCCTATTCAGAAGCAAGGACGTTGGTTTTATACGACCCTTCGGTGGTGAAAAAAACATCCACTTGTTGAAAGGAAAACTTGGCTCTGTGCTTTGTGAACAGAGGTCCACAGTATCATCGCATAAGATAAGATAAGATAAGATAAGATAAGATAAAACTTTATTAATCCCGAAGGAAATTCTTGTGCCAGAGGTATCAAGTTACATTAAATGCAGTTAAGTACAGAGTATAAGAGTGTAAGTGTCACTATAATCCAAATCAGAGTACAGTATGCAGTATGAGCACAATATATAATATGATGAGATATAAGGTGCTAAGTAAACATAAATATAGACCAGTGGAGAGAATGACAGTGATGCCTGACATGATCATCTAGCTCTTCTCCCTACAGAAAGGGGAGGAGTTATACAGTCTGATGTCCACTGGCAGGAAGGACCTCCTGTGGCGTTCTGTGCTGCTCCTCGGTAGTCTCAGTCTACCACTGAATGTGCTCCTGTAGGACAGCAGTGTGTCATGCAGGGGGTGAGACGTCTTGTTACGAGTACTGAGGAGTTTCCTCAGTATCCTCCTCTCCGTCACCTCCACCACAGACTCCAGCTCCACTCCCAGCACCGAGCCAGCCTTCCTAATGAGCTTGTTGAGTCTGTTGGTGTCGGACGTCTTTATCCTGCTGCCCCAGCACACTACAGCGTAGAAAAGTGGTAAAACATCTGCAGCATGGCCGGGTAGAGACTCCTTAGGAGATACAGGCGACTCTGTCCCTTCTTGTATATTGCCTCTGCGTTTGTGGACCAGTCCAGTTTGCAGTCAATGTGGACACCCAGGTATTTGTAGCTGTCCACAATGTCCACGTTGGTACCTTTGATGCTGACCGGGTCTGGGAGTGTCTGGTGCGTCATGAAGTCCACCACCAGCTCTTTTGTCTTTGTGACATGTGACATGTGCATGGTGTTAAATGCACTGGAAAAATCAAAGAACATGATTCTAACAGTGTTGCCTGCCTCCTCCAAGTAGGTGTGGGCTGTGCAGCAGGTAGATGATGGCGTCCTCCACGCTAATACGGGGCTGGTAAGCAAACTGCAGGGGGTCCAGCGATGGTTCAACAACAGCACGCAGGTGTTTCAGGACCAGCCTCTCCAGAGACCTCATCACATGTGAAGTCAGAGCAACTGGTCTGTAGTCGCTGTGTGCGCTTGGATGCTTGGCACAGGAACAAGGCATGTTGTCGTCCACAGGGCAGGGATGGTCATCAGGCTCAGACTCAGGGAGAAGATGTGCTGGAAAACCCCACACAGCTGTGTGATGCAGTCCTTGAGTACTCGGGGGCTGAGTCCATCCGGTCCTGCAGCTTTTCCCGGTCGTAGACGACTGAACTCCCTCCTCACATCTTCTGTGGTGATGGTAACTATGGACACAGAAGAGCAGAGAGAGAGATCTGATGGAGAAGGGGGGCAGGGAGGCTGGTGGGTTGTTAATGGAAGGTGGGGTAAGGGGGGCAGGGTGATGTTAGTGATGTTATTGATGGGGAGGTGAGACTGGTTAGTGTGGTTAGGGGGATGGGGAGGAGGAGGAGGTACATTGTTATAGACAGGTGTTACTGGTGCATCATAGGAGGGGTGAGGGGGAGAGTGGTCAGGGAGTGGACTATCAAACCTGTCAAACCTGTTGAAAAACAGGTTCGGCTGGTTGGCCTCCTGCAGATCTCCATAAATAAATGGAGGCAAAGCTTTTGGTCTTTTTTTAGTGTTCTTTGTCAGTAAGTGGATTTACTGCTTGGAAACTGCTCGGAAACAATGTCATATTTGTGAATTTCCTAATGGTTTTTCCTCTGTGCTTCAGCTCTCCCTCTTTGTCATACAGGGTAATCTCATCTGCATATTTGATTAAGTGCCTTCTTAAGGAAAGTGATTGTCTCTGACCTGCTGGATTTTACAGCTAAGAAAAGCAACAATTCAGGAGAATAAACAGAGTTAAAGTTATGGAACTACGTTGCAAAAGCTTCAGACGACTAATAAGCAAATTGTATGGGGGTCAATGAGATTCTGTGTTTGAGAGTTAATGCAACTTGGTGCTTAAGTTAATCTTATACACTAAAAGCTAGTTATTCCACACAACATTTCAAAACAGCTCCTTGGTGCTGGCCTTTTCTCCCCTTATTGTGTTACGTCAATGCTCATGTTAGAAGAAGTCACAATTTTAACCACATCACTGTTGCTGCTCTTAAACTAGCAGGAAAATATGTTGAGTTTTTTCCCTTTTTCCCTTAATGCCATTCGAAATAAGGGGTGCATAGATAGAACAGAGGTCATGTTTTTAATTCTCTGTTCGGCCTCTCTGGAATTACCAGAAGCCAGACTGGCGTCTAGCTTTTTTTTTTTTTTTTTTTTTTACAGCTGAGCTCATCCAGCTTACTTTGCCTTTTCAGTTCCATCCTTCTGATCTGATCCTGGTTTAAATGTTTGATTTACAAAACACCTGTCATTAGAATACACTTTGAATGTTTTTGTAAATGGAGTCAATGTAGAAAAAACAAGTATATTCTTATTAAATTAACATCTGTCCAAGTTTATCTAATCTTTGCTGAGTGGGCATAGTTGATAGGAATCATGACACATTTACCGTCTTTTCCAAACCTCCAGCGAACATACGGTTAACTCCCCCATTCATGTTTAAAGGAAACTTGATGATCGTGTGCCCTGTTATCAGGGGAGGTGCTGAACAGTTTGTGTCATGCTGCTGATGCAGTGGAATGAGGGATGCTGAAAGACACAGAAAATCAAAATTTAACCTCTTAATGTTCAACCTAATCCAAAATCACTGCAGACACTTGTGGATCAAATGATGTTACAACATTATATTTTGGTCTGTTCCATAAATAAAATAGCATAAATATTAAGCATGCAACACTCTCAGTCCAAAAAAATAAAGCATCAAATGTAAAAATGGTTTTTACTGTTCAGCTCTTTTATATGAGCCATTCAAGTTTAATGTAATGCTTTGACATTTTCTGCTGGATTTGTGCCAGCGTGTCAAACATTTATCAGCTGTGACTGTAACTGTTGACAATGAAGGCTTGGTCAATTGTTAACAGGAACAGTTCTGCAGAAGATCCACAATGCTCGGTAACGCTACACTGAGCAGTGCTGAGGGTTTGTTGCAAGTTGTGGCATCACTAGTTTAACTACATTCCTCTGTGATGTCACCACCGAAGTCTACTGCATATAGTAGCTTTGTAAAAGTGACATACTAGGGCCTGTTTACAGACAATAACTTGTGGTGTCTTGTTATCAGCAGGCTGTATGAGTACCTGTGGACTAAGTCACTGTGTGTGTTTTAAAAGAAGTGACACGATGAAGGTCATGTCTGCTGTCTCCTTGAGAAAGTGTTCAAGCCTAAAGAGTCACAACACCCTTTAAAACATCGTGGAAGAAGCCGAGTGTTGGATCGAGATCAAAGAGTCTGACAGGGTAATCAGTGGCAGGCTGTAAAAGGAGGCTAGAGGGTGTTGTTGGACTGTGTTGGTAAAAAAAAAAAAACAGCGTATGTGGCTCTTGTTCTGCTTCCTTCTGCTTAGGTCATCCTAACATTGTACACTGAGTGTTTATGAAGCCTTAACATGGAATACAGCTTTGGGAGCTAGTACATGAGCACAGACATGTGGGTGGGGGTTGGGGTGGGGGACTGCAGCATCATCTGGACAGGCAGTTACATAAAAACTGAAAGGCCTGTCAGAGCTGATGATGGAATTTATTATTTGCTCCCCACCCTTAAAACTCATACCAAAGAAGCCTAAGATAAATAGAAATTAGAAAATTTTATTTTAGTGCTTTTAGCCACACGGTGATGTCCCCCAGAAACTCACTTTTATTTTATTGCCGTCAACAACTGTTTTACTGTCTTTCAAAAACAAGCAGGAGCAGAATGAAAAAACCTGCTGTCATCACTGCCTCCGCCCTGAAGGCCAAACCCTTTTATCTAATCACCTATATGCAAAGCTGCACCCAGCTTGTTGAATGACTGACTCGCAGTGTTTGTGGTTTGTCACTCAGCTATGCTCTTAGAAAAGAGGGAGGAGGCAAAAAACCAGAAGAGCCGCAACAGACAGTCTGTGCGCAGCAGAAGACCGCAGGTGAGGTGAAACGAAAGGTGAGGAGAGTGCGTTTTCTTTGAGCTGTTAATGCTCATGTCTTTTCTTTCTTTCTTCTTCTTCTTTTAAATCAAACAGCATCAATGCGTTATGAGGGGTTTGCGTGCGCTCTGGCCGTCTTGCTGTCCCTGATGCTGCTGATGGTTATTATGTCCCAGCATGAAGTGACAAAAAGGTTAAAGAAGAACGATGCTGTGGTGGAGGCGGAGGGACAGAGACTTTATAATGAGCTCCAAAGTCAAGGCCAGATGAAAGTGGATTTGGAGAAGGTGTTCGATCTGGGCCAGAAAGTGGTGGGCAGTCTGCAGGCGGAGCTGACTGAGCTCACGCGTCAGCTGGAGATGAGGCTACCTGAAAGTGATGCCTGTCAAACAGAAACGGTAACTTCCTCCTTGTATTCCGCCAGTTATTTTTTTTCCATAACAGATAAGTGACAAAGTGTAAATGCTAAACCAGTAGGACATGTATGTCTGCTTTGTCAACATTTACGACACGACACATAAATAAAGCTTAAAGCTACAAGTTCATGGCATATTTTTTAACCTTTATTTGTGGTGCAGCAAAGGGCCCACAGTCCATTGCACTGAGGCCTCTGGATCTTAGTCCTGCAAACAAACAACAAACCCAGTCAGCTGACAGCACCAGGACGCCATCACCATCATGTTTTGTGGCACTGTAATAACTGGACCATACTCAAAGTATTTTAACTGCACATGTATTGATTGATCACGAGGCTTTTTGCTTGTTATCAGGGTGTTTTTACACTGCTGTGTTGACCTGGGAAAATAACATACACCTGCTGTAGATTATAATTATTATTATTTAATCCATAACTGTTTCAGAAAACCAAAACAGATGAGCTGGATCTGGCACAGAAGCAATACAGCCACACTCAAGGTACACAGCATGTCATTTACACCCAGCTATCAGCGCCACTTTGTGGTGATGTAGAAGAATTGCTGTTGAAATCTGAAACATTCCTTTTCTTTCTTTGTCATTAAGCTGCTTTACAAGCAGAGTCTGATGCTTGGAACAAAGAGATTAGCACTCTGAGAGAACATCTGACAGGGTACAGAGAAATATGTGATTATGTCAAGAAGGATCCGCTTGTTCTGTAAGTCGCACATTTCTTATTTTTAAGCTTCTCCAGACGAAAAGGTGGGCTACGGAAGACAGTAATAATAACGACACTGTGTCTGTTTTTTAGGACATTGTGTGGTTCCAAACCCAGCTAACCTGAAGATGGGAGTGGACAGTGCCGGTGAATGATGTTTATTCTGATTTATTTTTTCCATATTCTTGTGTCAGTTGGAATCATCATGACTGAATTTCAACTGTAATAAAATGTCTGTGTGATCTTTTTTTATCTCTTCTATCTTTTATTTATTTTTTTGCTCTGCAGTGTGCAAACTACACACAGCGCACATCATGATGGAATATTATCAGGGCACCATGTCAGGTTTAAGCACACACGCACACAACAGCCAATAATGTATCAGAGGAAAAATCCAACACTGCAACCCTGTTGAGTTCTTCTGTGACAGGACTTTAGTTCTTTACAGCCTGAGGGATGAACTTAATCCAGATTAGTTTTTACTTTCATCTGACATCATCTTTGTATAATGTCGCCCTGCGTGTCTGCACATGCAGCTATAGTCAGATATGACAGGTTTTTTAGGTCAAGAGGTTTCTTATTTCCAGTTTGGGATCTTCCAGCCGGGGAATGCTTCATTCACTCCACTCAGTTTTTTCAGAAACTTCACAGATTTCTATTCACATAGATACACATATTCACAGTCAGTTTATGTGCTTAAAAAAGAAAAAGAGTTGTTTGTGTGTGTGTGTGTGTGTGTGTTTGTGTCCGTTTCAACTTATTTCAAACTCTTGACTGGAAACGTTCACATGCTGGACTTCAACCTTCCAATTAATGTTTTGATTCTCAACTATATAATGCATTAAAGAGTGCTAACATGTTTAGTACATTTTAAAAATTTACTGTTCACTGATACTTCGAAACTTAAGCAAGGAGCAGCCTATAGACACTGACCCAGTAAGTGTGGCTGCAGCATCTCAGGTGTGCCTGAGGGTGTTTGACACTGGCCACTTCAGAGAGTGCATGGCCGACAACGGTGAAACAGGATCTAGAGCAGGGGATTATATAAATAACACGATCTGGAGATAGACCAGGTCAAATGTCAGAAGAAGACCTTCTTCTCTTTTATCAATTTTTTTAAAAAACATACAATTTGTGGTTGTATCAATGTTCACATAGCTACTAAACAAAGCAAGGATTGAGCACCTCATGTGTCTAAATGTCAGTTAAAGAAAAAAAACATGGCTTAAAAAAATAAATAGTAAATAGTTTTTTCATTCTTCAGACAATTGATCAAGCAAGAGTAGGTTAGGTCAGGTAGCTTCTCACAATATTACATATGATGTAGTGTAATGACAAATAAATAAATAAAAATCAGGTTCTTTTATTTTATGTCTTAGGCCAGGGCTTATATGCTTGTTAACAGCATGTGGCTAAGGCAATGTCTATGTGTTTTTCCATTACTAGACCTACAAAGAATTAAGAAACAATTAAAAAGCACAGAATGTAAGGAAGGTAGAGAGTTTTTTCTATTAAAATATAATGCAAGACAACTTGTTATACATGTGGAAGTTGGTGGTTTTCCCTTTCAAAGCAGTAATAAGTAATTCATCATGTTTCGGTCCCTGCTGACCCGGAGGCTCCCCGCCTTGATGCGCAACATGACCCGCAACCGCGTTATCATTTCAGAGGAGGGGAGGGCACCTCCACCACCACCAGCGCAGGGAGGAAGGGGAAGAGGAGGAGGGCGGAGAGAGGTGAGTGGACGCAGTTATGCCAACAAGCCGATTATTGAAGGCTACTGAGCCCTCGCTGTCAATTTGCGTCCGTCCTCTTATAGTCAGACGCTGCGCGGACAGAAAACCTCCTCCTCTGAAGTATTTTTTTTTTATTTTTCACCCTGCAGCAACTTTTTTTTTAATGGACGCAACTTTTTATTGAAAACTTGTGTGGAGCTTTTATTTTGAAATTTGCGATGTGTTTACGGCACGCCGGAGAGCCTACGTCAATAGAATTGTCAGTGTCTGTGAAGGACATCCTGCAATATATTTTTAATTTACAGGATATGCATGGTGTTTTTGTTTTCTGCAGAAATGTTTTTAGAGTGCATGTGAATTCTCTGAAAAACGGACATGGGATGTGCAGCCAACTTTATTAGCAAGTGAACTTTACATTCAGGCCAGTTCACAGGGACATTAAAGCCATCTCTGCTCAGTTTTAAGTGCAAGGTGTAAAAATGTACAGCCCCTCGAGGAGTGCAGACGACCACAAAGGTGTCCATGAAAGCCCAGCTCACAAACCGGAGACGCCGAGGTACCGCAGCTGGAGCAGCCTCCGTTTCTCCAGGTGGAGAAGTGGTTCTCAGAGGTCAAGCCCCCCTGGTACCCCATCCCCGAAAGCACATAAGAAGTCTGATGTGACCAAGACGCTCCTCTCCCTGGTCAAGACTCACAATGATGACTACACGGCAGATCCTGATGGTATGCTGGACACCAACGCAGAGGGTGAAGGAGGTGAAGACGAAAATGTACAGGATCAGTCCACCTACTTCCAGAAACAGTTTGGGTCCATGCTGCAGCCTGGGGTCAACAAGTTCTCCCTTCGCATGTTTGGTAGCCACAAGGGTGTTGCTGCTGAGCAGGAGAGGGTTAAGAGCTTTGGAGTGTGGATCATCCACCCCTACAGTGACTTCAGGTAATGATGGGTTATCTTCAGATTTTCCATCTCTCCTCTTCCTCATGTTTGTAGGAAGGTTTTGGTATTGTCTACATGTCCGTTAACATCCCTTGAAAGCATGTAGTCTACGTTCCGGGCTGTGACCGAGAGCTCAGACCAAGGACAGACCGCAGCTGATGACATGGTTCCTCTCGCATGATAAGGAGATGAAGGGATTTGATTAGTGATACAGTATATAGGACAAGATCATCTGGATTAATGATTCCACTCCCTTGTGACTCCCCTTCTCTCTGCTTAGGAGGAGAGAACGTCATTCATTGATCCTGCACTGCATATTCAGTGTTTTCCAACTGAAAAAACATCCAATAATTTCTCTGTCTCTTCACTGGTTTCATTTTTGGAGGATTTGTTGTATCACTCACAGCATTTGGGGCTAAAGGCGATCTTAAATACACTGCCCAAGCAATCTGTCTGTGAGATCACTAATAATAGCTGCCATCAAATTTAAACAATTTTTAAACATCCGGCCTATGCCAGACAGAGAGGATAAACCCGTGCACAGGGATTATTGCCCATAAGAATCCCTATAATTCCCATCTTGCTCTATTATGCAATAATACACAGACAGCTGAGGGGGGGATTACAGAGGGCCTGCTCTTCTTAAACCTTATGTTCAAAGTTCCCCTTCAAAGCAGATGAGTTGGAGCAGCGTAGCTTTGTTCAGTTTTGGGGGTAGCTAGATTTCTTTTGCATTATGGATCTAATATTAATTTCATCAAATGTTGCTGTGAATCATTCTGTCAGGCATGCTGATGTGTAGTCAGTGAAATGTTGCAAGAACAGGCAATAGAACAGGTTAAAACAGAGGACAATAGAAAACCAAGGCAACGCAGTGACAAAACTGCCTGATTAGCTTAAGAAGGCAAAAATACTAAATTAACTTTATGTGATAAAATTCAGCTTTAGTCAATAGAACATGGTTAGTCTTCAGCGATAATCTCATCTGCAACAAGCTTCTCCACCTTTTTTTTTAGCTACCACAGAGACAAATCCTGCCCCAGATGTTAGATTTTACCCAAACCTATTCATATATCTCCCTAAACACCAGTTATTTTAGTCATCTTGTAAATCCACCGCATGGTTCTAAATGGTTTTGCTTCTGCTCTGTCACACAATTGAGCTTCATGCACGTGGCTCATTTCAGCGAATACATTTCAGAGCCTGCATGCCAGCAATCAGGCACTAATCTGCTGCAACATGAGAAGTGATGATGAGCAGTCCTGTAAACCACCGTGTAGACAGAGAGGACATGGATGCAAAAGATTGATGGAGGGATAAACGTAAATCACAATAAAAAACCTGTCAACCCGTTCCGTGTCTCTGCACTGACTGGCTTAAGCAGAAGGTAGTTTTCTCACAGGGTTCATGTTGCACCCACTGGATGGTGACGGTGATCAAAAATAGTCTGGGTCATATTCTCTTACTGTGCCTCTGTAATGAAAGAGTGTCTGAAAGACCCATTGTGATTGACACTTGATGGAAACAATCTCTAAGGTAATCCAAACCATGTACTCATGCTGTATAACAGGACATTGGAGATCTATGGGGAAATGGAACATGTATGACATGTAGACCGTGATGAGTGCAACTCTGTACAGAGAAAAGGTCAACCACACATCTCAGGCTGCTTATTTCTAATGGCAGTGACACTTTCTTGACTTTGTTCGCTTCTTTGATAGTCTGTTAGGCTTGATGAGTCAACCCCCATTCATTTTTAATGACAGGGGTTCCTCTCGTGACAGAAGCTGTTGTGAGGATAAGAGGTCATTTTGAAATGGCTCGTTCTCTGTTCTCTGACCTCGTGGTTGGATTCAATGCAAGGCGCTTTACAGAAACCCAGGGCCTGAGCCCCCTTAAGAGCAACAGTGGCAGGAAGAAACCTTGAGCAGGAGGAGCTCATAAGCATGCATTAACATGTCTGTCTGCTTCGGGAGGAAAGTATGCATGCTGTAAACACACACAAACTGTAACTACAAATCTGCCTGTTTGTGTTTTGCATTTTTAAGGGTAGGTGTTTGCGGTACTAAGCCGATTATCCACAGTAGATGGAAGCCGACACTCACAGTTTAGTAGTACTAACATGCAATGAGAACTGTTGTGGACTATACTGCCATCTTGACAGCTGCTAGACTCCACTGACATTTTCTGTTTAATCAAAATGCATAAAAAAAGCAATAAGTAGTAGCAGAAAATCATAGAAAAATGTGAATTATCGTTAAAAAATAGTCAAACCCTCTCCCTTTTTGCACATTTTTTGATATTGTAAATGTATTTCTAACAAATAATGTTCAGAAGTATCTTCATTGTCGTTCTGAAAAATGTATTGTCAACCCAGCAAAAACATTCAGTTTGTTTTCATGGGAACTTTAATTTTGACCCTCCTGTCTTGTCCAGGTTTTACTGGGATGTTGTGATGCTCATGTTGATGATGAGCAATCTGGTCATTTTGCCCTGGGGTATCACCTTCTTTGAGGACCAGAACACCACTCCTTGGATCACCTTCAATGTTCTGTCTGACACACTTTTCCTCATGGACCTGGTTTTCAACTTCCGCACGGGCATCTTGGGAGAGGACAGCCACATTATTCTGGACCCCAAAGAGATCCGCATGCATTACCTCCGCACCTGGTTCCTGGTAGACTTTGTCTCCTCCATCCCTGTCGACTATTTCTTTCTCATCGTGGACCTGGAGTCCCGCCATGAGTCGTCTGATGTGTACCGAACAGCTCGTGCTCTGCGCATAGTCCGGTTCACCAAAATCCTCAGCCTGCTGCGTCTTCTGCGACTGTCTCGCCTCATCCGGTACATTCATCAGTGGGAAGAGGTAAAAGCAGAGGACAGAACAGAGCATGTGCTTACAAACCCAGTATGGTTGCATTAATTGTCTTCCTCCATGTAACGTTTTTCTCTGTCAGATCTTTCACATGACTTATGATCTGGCCAGTGCTGTGGTGCGTATAGTCAACTTGATCGGTATGATGCTGCTGCTGTGCCACTGGGATGGCTGCATGACCTTCATGGTACCCATGCTGCAAGAATTCCCTCCAGACTGCTGGGTGTCCAAAAACAATATGGTGGTGAGTACAATGAAATATTTTAAAAATGGTATTTCAGAGAATGGTTCACCATCTACCACATACATTACTGTGTGTTCCCCACCCAGAATTCCACCTGGCACATTCAGTACTCCTATGCCCTGTTTATGGCCATGAGTCACATGTTGTGCATAGGATACGGTGCCCATCCTCCAGAGGGGATGAGTGATGTTTGGCTCACCATGACCAGCATGGTTATAGGGGCCACCTGCTATGCCATGTTCCTCGGGCACGCAACCAACCTGGTTCAGTCCTTGGATGCATCACATCGGCAGTATCAAGAGAAGGTAATCATATCAGCTCAGAACTCCTAACAAACTAAAGCCTTTGACCTACAGCTTCAATTATTTTTTGGACAATATGTCCCAGGAGCCTCACGAGGCTGCTTGTGTGATTCTGGCTTTAAGGTTTTAATAACACAGCCATGTTTTATATCACAGGCTTGCCTACTTACTTTGTTTTTTTTTCATTGAATTTGTGCCAAATGCCTAGAGAATATGTGTATTATCTAATGGATTTTGCGGCCTTACTGTGACCCTTCCAGGGGATTTTCACAAGATAAAGCAGAGCGGATGATAGACAAATGGCGGCACCTTTGTTTTGAATCACTGTTTGCTAATGCCCATTGCAAATGAGTTTGTAATCCACTTAAAAAAAGCCTAACAATTACAAATAGAATACATAATTGTTGTGCTTAGGAATAATTCCACAAACACATGGTAGAACATGTGACCAATTGTGACATCAGTCCTGCAGGATGTCTACTGTCTCCTCATGAAGGTCAGATCACAATGTGTTTTGTGCAAATGTTTCCAGTATAAGCAAGTGGAGCAGTACATGTCATTCCATAAACTACCAGCTGATGTAAGGCAAAGGATCCATGATTATTATGAGCAGCGATTCCAAGGCAAGATGTTTGATGAGGACAGCATCCTTGGAGAACTCAGTGATCCACTCAAAGAGGTGTGTTTTTCATCCAATCTTTGACTTACTGTTTTCTCTTCTACATGACATACAATTCCTTGGCGCCAGTTTATGCTGATTAATAAACTGTATTTACATTCACTGTAATGATCATTCCTCTGACTTTTCTATCTTCCCACCATGCAGGAGATTGTCAGCTATAACTGCCGAGGACTGGTAGCCAACATGCCATTGTTTGCCAACACTGACCCTCACTTTGTGACAGTGATCCTGACCAAACTGCGCTTCGAAGTCTTCCAACCCGGAGACTTGATTATACGAGAAGGAACACTGGGTCGGAAAATGTACTTCGTCCAGCATGGCAGCGTCACTGTCATCCCGCGTGGCAGTAAGGAGGTGAAACTCAGCGATGGAGCATATTTTGGGGGTAAATCTGATATTTGTCAAAAGGTACCCTAGAAATTCAAAACCTTTTCTCACAATTCAGCATGTCAGTCAACCAGAAGAGGAATTTGCCTCTTTAAAAAAATGAATATACCATCAGGTGTTTGGACAAAACTAGACTGTATGTTCAGACTTTCAAATTGTGGTAGCTTCATATTTATTATACAGATATACAAGAATGGTATCCATCTCCTTAAATAAAAAAAAATCGCATCACAGTATTTTCCTTGACATTAAACCACCCTTTTAATCATTAATCTGACTCTTCCTTCAGAGATCTGCCTGCTCACCCAGGGAAGACGAACAGCTAGTGTAATGGCTGAAACCTACTGTCGTCTCTACTCCCTAAGTGTGGACAGTTTTAATGAGGTCCTAGAGGAGCATCCTCTGATGAGGCAAGCCTTCGAGAGCGTGGCTGTGGACCGACTGGGCCGGGTTGCACGCAGACCCAGTTATCAGCCTCCGCAGGATTGACTTCTTCAGCACCAACAGAGAGAGACTCCAGCCAGAATTATGAAGCATATTTGTCATTCTGTATTTATTTATGTATTTATTTTTTGCCTGAACTCAACATAACATTCGAATCTATGTACATTCTACAGATTGCTGTTGACTATAGTGCTCAGTGACAGAACCCCAGATTTAATTTATTGACATATTATTGCTGCTACTGGTTGGAGATATTGTGCTTTCAGTTAATTTTTCCATCACATTAATCATATAAAGGACATGAAATGCATACAGGGAGCACCAGCTGGCGATATATCATGCAGCTTTGTGTAGCTCTTGATTTATATGATCACACAGGTCTGTAGGTTGCATCAAGTGAGGGTTTAATACTATGCTCGCAGAAGATAAGCTGCAGTGATGTAATAACTCTAACTGTAGACACACAGTGTGCGCACAGCTGCACATCACCATTAAAATTCCTACATTTTTGCAACTCTGATATTTGGAGTTTAATCGAGGGACACTCAACAGCTGCAGAAAAAACGTTTCGTGTACATGAATTAGCTTTTTTTCATATGAAAATAAACATTCACTAGGTTGACTCAGATTGTGAAGTATAATGTAGAATTTTATTTCTATACTGTAACTGATTTTTTTTGGCAGACTAAATTATGAACAGGTGGTTTTTGGAATACTAATGTTAATATTACATAATACAGTGTGCTTTAAAAAGGTACATTTATGTGTATACACATGATGCAAATGTGTTTCTACCCTTGAAGCATAATATAAAACAGATTTTTTCCTATGCGCCTGCTTTCAAAATGTGATTTGTAACTTCATGAGCACATTCTCACTTATTATATTATATCATACTGGAGATTATATAATATTTTGCAACTGCAAACAATATGTAGTCGCGCAATATATGTTGTTTTAATCAGTTTATGTTTTAATCAGAGGAGCCAGATGGTTGTTGTGTGGTCTCGTATTATCTCGCGAGAACTCGTCTCATATTAAATTAAATTAGGTTGTTTTTCGGAAATAAAAACAAAGTAGTTAAGCAAAACAATCTAACAATATTCCATCTATGTTTTTAAAAAACAAATAAACCACAACGACGTTTAATAATGCCCTGTTAAAAATGATTTGATGTTTTAAAAAAGCCGTCGTACCGGTGCAGTTGATTGTATCCGGGCTGTGCGTTTCACTTCCGGTCGGACTAGATTTCATAAACTCGGGACGCATAGAGAGGGTAAGACTTTTGCTCAGTTACTTCAGAACATCTTGCATGTGATTGCTCTTAATAAATCATGCGATATTAACCAGCTATATTCATACGTTATCAATGTATGTTTAAGAAACGTGGTGAATGCGTGGCTTTATTCTTATTCTTACAAGGTTAACCGCTAGCTAACTTTGCTAGGCTCTAGGCTAACAGCAACTGCATGAACATGGAGGTCAGCCACTGTAATGCGAAGCAAAGGGGGTCATTTTTCTCAGTTATTTAATTTATTTGCAGCTGCGGTGAACTTAAATGTGACCTCCGGTGTTGTGTAATGGTTTAGGTAACCGACAACATCCTACTAGCACTCACCTTCGTTAGCTAACTTTGACATAACAACATCACATAACATAACATCTCGGTTAAAGCTATACATTTCAATTTGTTTCATACAGATGAGCCTTTGTTATCGACTGATTGGCAATTAACAATGGCTTTGTGGTTTTGAGATAAAATGTAAACATTTCTCTGGGCAAATCAGACACTCGAGTTTTGCTTCTCTTGTTTTGATGCTGCTGGATGATAGGATGGATTAACTTGACATGATCGACTGGATGAATTGAAAGTCACTTTGACCTGTATGGCATTACGTATGCTATTATATTTTACTTGTGAATTTATGAATATTACTTAACCTCCCAAAGAATTCCGCACACCCAGGCCACAACCTCTTTGAACAGCTGTCCAGGTTCTACAGATCAGCCAAAACACAGACTGCTGGATTGTAGGACAGTGTTTTGACTACAGCTACCTGTACATTAAAAATGAAACACTCAGGCAATGCACTTTATATTGCATTGTGGAATATCCATTGTCATTTATTGTGACTTATTTCCACCATGTGTGTGTTTTAGTCCTTCTTTTAGAGTTTGCTCAGACTGGCTATTTAATAAATTGTTTATCTTTTGCAATCTTGTGCAACACAGAGCAGTTATGTTTTGTTGCAAATATTACAATGACAATAAAATCTAATCTAATCTACAGAATTCAGAGGGTCTTTACTGTTGTTGGTGGTGAGCTTGAAATATACTGTAATAGAGGTTCTGAAAAATCAGTCATCAAAAAGTCTTTGGTTAAAAGAAGACGCATAATTTACATTGTCCGGTGTTAGATGTTGTCAAAAGATTAAAGATTGTACAAGATTTTTTTATAAAATTTTGTTATTTTAATGCAGGGAGAAATATTTATAAAGCTGCATTTTTAATGCTTGTAATTGTTAACTTATTATGCCATGCTCTTTCTTTGCTGTAGGAACGATGTTGTCCTTGTCTCGTGCAGTAGTGAGTGGGGTGGTTCGTGCCCCAGCTGCTGTGAGTCAAGGCGGCGTGACCGCTATCACCCGTTACAACAGCACAGCACAGGTACCTGGCCTGAATTTCTTTACAAATACAAATAAAAAAAAAGAATAACCAACAATAGGAGTAATATTTTGCGTTACATTTTCAGAGTGCACCCAAGAAAACAACATTTGGACCCCTGGCAGATGAGGATAGAATTTTCACGAATCTTTATGGCCGCCATGACTGGAGGTAAGACTGCTGACAATATTTCATTTCTGGTGGAGTGGAGGAGGAGGTACGAAAAAGTCGCCAACTGCTTGCATTTGTGCATCAGGTTGAAGGGAGCTCTGAAGCGTGGCGACTGGTACAAAACAAAAGAGATCCTTTTGAAGGGAGTCGACTGGATCCTCAATGAGATCAAGGTTTCTGGCCTGCGTGGGCGAGGTGGAGCTGGTTTCCCCACTGGCATGAAGTGGAGTTTTATGAACAAGCCTAGTGATGGCAGGTCAGTGATAAGACACACACTTAGTCTGTCTTTGTTTGACTTTCTGATTTCATCATTAAGGCTTACCGTAAGTTTGCAGATACAAAAATAATGTAATAATATTGACTGTCGCACCTCACAGATAATAATAACTTCATGCCTTGGCTTACCTCTAATTTTCTTATTTTAGGCCAAAGTATTTGGTGGTGAATGCTGACGAGGGAGAGCCGGGCACCTGTAAGGACAGGGAGATAATGCGGAACGATCCACACAAGCTGGTAGAGGGATGTCTGGTCGCTGGGAGGGCCATGGGGGCTCGCGCAGCTTATATCTACATCAGAGGAGAGTTCTACAATGAATCGTCTAACCTGCAGGTGAAAAAGCAGTGAGAATGACAACTCATTGTAAAATGATTATATGCTTCCCACAGATGTTGAATTTATGGTGAACGGAACCAGAAAAACACTTTTTCTTAATGAAAAACCACTTATATTAATTCTTTAATATGCTGAAACTAATTATCTTTCTCAGCTTCAGTCTAGGCTGTGTAATTCATCTAGGTTAATTTGCATTCTTTCTCTAATGGACCTTAGGTGGCTATCAATGAGGCCTACAATGCTGGGCTGATTGGAAAAAACGCCTGTGGCTCTGGCTTTGACTTTGATGTGTTTGTGATGCGTGGTGCTGGAGCGTACATCTGCGGAGAGGAGACTGCTCTGATTGAGTCCCTGGAGGGAAAGCAGGGAAAGCCCCGCTTGAAGCCTCCCTTCCCTGCTGATGTTGGTGAGTTGCAAAAAAAAAAAAACATGGGTGTTAACATGTATCACTGCATTTCCACATTTTCCCTACATGTCATTTTCTGAACATATCACTCCCTCTGCTGTCTCAAGGTGTGTTTGGTTGCCCAACAACTGTTGCCAACGTGGAGACAGTATCTGTGGCACCCACCATCTGTCGACGTGGAGGCACATGGTTTGTTAGCTTTGGCAGAGAAAGAAACTCCGGCACAAAGCTCTTCAACATCTCTGGCCATGTTAACCACCCCTGCACCGTAGAGGAGGAGATGTCTGTTCCTCTGAAAGACCTCATAGAGAGACATGCTGGTATGAATTACACAAGTGTATACATGATTGAGATGATAATTAAAACATGGGTCTTTAAGTGGATGTGATTCTGTTATCACAAAAAAATTATGAATTAATGAAATGTCACTGTGGATGAGTGTACACCTAAAATACATCTGGCTGTGTTTTCCTGCACTAAGGGGGGGGGGGGGGGGGTCATGGATTGAAAAGATTAAGATAGCTTAATGGAAGCACAGCCTGTGAGTGCGGAGTTTGTTTGTTTTTTTTTTAATTGAAATGAACATCTGTCTGGTGTGTAGGTGGAGTGCGTGGTGGTTGGGATAACCTGTTGGCTGTAATCCCTGGTGGCTCCTCGACACCTCTTATTCCCAAGAAAGTGTGTGAAGAGGTGCTGATGGACTTTGATGGCCTCATTCAGGCTCAGACTGGGCTGGGAACAGCTGCTCTTATCGTCATGGACAAATCTGTGAGTTTATCTTCTTTGTAGCATCATGCTTAAAGGAAGCCGCAAACATCTGTCAACATTCTTTGGATTGGTTGTTTTGGCAGACTGACATCATCAGAGCCATTGCCCGCCTGATTGAGTTCTACAAGCATGAGAGTTGTGGCCAGTGCACACCATGCAGAGAAGGTAACTACTGCTTCAGTGACTAATATTTCACATTTAATGAAGAATTTTCTGGTAATTGTTTCCTTCTTTGTTTGTTCCTACAGGTGTGGACTGGATGAATAAGATGATGTGGCGTTTTGTCCGTGGTGATGCACGACCAGCAGAGATCGACATGATTTGGGAGCTGAGTAAGCAAATTGAAGGACATACTATCTGTGCCCTAGGTGATGGTGCAGCATGGCCTGTGCAGGTAAGTGCATAACTCTGGTGTGCATTTAATAATTGCAAAGCTTCTTTTCTGTCAAATCCAGATAACTCATTTATTTCTGTTCTGTCTTTGTTATCAGGGACTGATCAGACACTTCAGGCCTGTGATGGAAAGCCGAATTGCTGAGTACCAGCAGCAACAGCAGGCTAGGGCATAAATAGCTCCTTCAACTTTCCTTGAACTAATTTTTTCTGCCTCATATGCCCTTAACCCTCTCCTTGTGTCTTTCACAAATTATTTAAAACGAAAAAATAACGTGCCGTCTTATCACCTCATCATCAAGTTTTGTGTTGATGGCTGCCTTGTAAGTGGAAATTACCAATAAAGTTCTATGATACTTTAGTTTTAGTCTCTTTTGACTTGTTTTTTCAAATATGTTTTTTCAAACTGGAGCACCACAAAGATGCCAATATATTGAAAACTGTACCATTCTTGCTTATACAGATGCACTAAAACCTATTGAACTATGAAGTTAAAGGCTGCTGTTACATTACTCTAAAAATTTTTTTTTTTTTTGCGACCAAAATGATGGATTGGTGACCTGTCCAGGGTGTACCCCACCTCTCACCTGTAGATAGCTGGGGTCAGGCTCTGGTTGGGGTAGGCCCGTGGGCCCCAGGACAAAGCAGGTTCAGATGATGGATGGATGTTATCATGTTACTGTTCTTGTTATAGTTGCCATTATTTGCCACTAGGTGGAGGGAACTATTACTACTATTCTGCAAAATGTTTCTGTTGAGCACAAGTGACAGTAGTTTTCACATCAGGAAACCACGAGTGCATGACACCCCAAAAAAGCAGTTTAATCCATCTGATAAAGAGCTGGGTCAAGGAGGAGAAGACAAAGTACATGACGTGGAATAAAAGACTTTTGCTGCAAAATATTAAAAATTTTATTTGACACAGCAGCCTCAGAAATCCTACAAACAAAAGCATACGAGCACGACAAACTGCAACCATTCCTGGAGAATGTTGTGACCATTTCCATTCCACAAACTTTACCATTTTACAAAGTAACTCATCTGCTATAAACCGTAGACATGAAGTTACGAGTATGTATGTGCTGCAACAGTATGGATGAGACCAAAACTGCCGTGGCGCAAGCTACAGACACTCTGCAATGCAGCTTTAAGGCGCTGTGCGCGCTCCCGCGACGGAAATCACTTTTTGGCAGACGGATCACTTTTTGGCACAACACCGGCGGCGCGGCTGGCGAACTGGGGAGAGATCTCCTCCTCCCAGATCTGCGTCTCTCGGCATCAATGAGCTCCTGTACAGCGTGTGGCGGTGCTTGAGTTGAATAAAATAAACAATGCAGTGGTACGGTCCGTTTGTTGCAAATTCTCGCGATAAAAGTTTGCCCCCTGTCACGTGATGTAGGCATTTTCTTTTCTTCGCGGCTTCAGTGGATGTTGAACGGTAAGAATTTATTTTTGAATTGTTTACAAAGCATGGAGTCACTATTTATCTTAATTACCGGCGTGGACACCAATTTCCGAGGGATGTAGCTACAAACACAAGAAAAGAACAAGACGACAACAGATAAATAATTTAAATAAAATATCCAAGGAGCGATGAATCGCTTTTATTCGCAGCTTTGCATTTGCAACCATTCTCCCGTCACCCTCCATCCTGCTAGCTCAGGCCCTATGTTAGATATTGTTTTGTATTTATTGCATGATCAGACTGTCATAAATAGTCCCAACTCCTCTTGTCTTTAATGATTTAAACGAAGCTTCACCGTCCTTTTTACGCCGTTTGTTTCTGTTCGGGTTAGCATATCATAATGTTGACATTGTGACGAAGACGATGATGACAGTGTGTCTTTTTAATACAAAGGTGAGACAACACGTCAAGAATGGAAATGCTGAAGATAGAGCAAGTTGTTGTTGGAAATGACATGAAGTCCGCATCGCCTGAGATCAAGTCTGAGCCTGTGGTCCGTCCAATACAGTCCTGTAAGCTAACATTTCTGTTCATAATTCAGTAATGAAGTGATACTGTGAATTACTGTGCAGTTACAACAGTCTGCTCAAATCATCTCATCACTGTGATGCAGATCACCATGAGAGCGTGCAGTGCTTTCAGTGCTTCATCACCTTTAGTGACCCCAAAGCAAAGGAAAGACACATGAGGAAGAGTCATCGAGACCAGTACAAACAGCAGCTGCAGCAAGTAAGGAAAAAAGGAGTTATAATATTAAGATGTCTTGCATTTGGATAATTGTAACTATCTTTCCATTTCTGTATTTTGCAGACTAATACAGTCTTTACTTGCTACAAGTGTGACAAGTCCTTCTCCTTCTCAGAGGAGCTCACCCAACACCAGATATCCCACAACACAGAGGAGAAGTCTTTCCGTTGCCCTTATTGCCGTAAGAGCTTCTATACATTTACTGAGGTGAGGACACATCAGGCTTTTTGGTGTTTAATACACTGCATTTCTTTAACTGTCAATAATTCGTGTTGCATATTTTGCAGCTGAACAAACACAGACGACATGAGTGTGTGGAGCGACGGTGTCCTTGCAGGGACTGTGGTGCTTTTTTTCCTAGTCCCTCACGACTTCGAACCCATCGCATTGTCGCACACTCCCAGAACCAAGCAGAGGCTGAAGACATCAACACTTACCAGTGCTGCAAATGTAGCTGTGGTTTCCAGACAGAAGAAGAACTCCTGCAGCACCAGGAGAGGTTTGCTAATGATCTAAACTGTAATGTCAAGGCGGGTGGCAAAAAAAGAGGCCGTAAACCGAAGAACGCAGCTCAGGGTGGGATAGATGATGGCAAGAAGATTAAACTAGAAGAGGAGGCAGAGGGATGCAGTGACTCTCCAACAGAGGGCTCGTCCTCAACTGAGCTCAAGATCCCTTGTTCTGAAGCAAACTGTGATCTCACATTCACTTCTGTTGCAGCCCTGCGAGCACACAAGAAGGAAATGCATGGGGCCACCCCTCAAAAGGCTCACTCATGCTCACAGTGTGAAGAGAGTTATGCTGAACCTGAGCAGCTCACAGCACATATTGCTATGGCACACAGCTCTGAATACACCTGCCCTACCTGTGGGAAGGGCTTTGGAAGGGAAAGTGCCCTAAAGGCCCATCAGAACACTCACATTGAGGGGGAGGAGGTAGCAGAAAAGAGATAATGTTTAGGAATAAACACTGCAACTTTGTTCTACGTAATTTAACATAGACAGAAAAATGAAGATTTAGGTTGAGTGTTTTGCAAGAAAGGTAACAGAAATTCTGTCCTTGTGAATGCAACTCTGATCTGTACATAATTATGATTCACTTAATGTCTTATTGTTGTCTGTTTAATATTACCTCTACTATACCTGAAATGTATTGTATTTATGTGTGTCACAAAATAACAAGCTAATTCTCCAGTAACAGTGAGAATTTTTTTAACACTCATAAATGTGAAGATTGCACAGAATGTAAGTCCTTAACATATTTAAGTCAAATGAATCAGCCAGTGTATAGGAGTCTGTATTGTGGGAATTAAGATGCAGTCTTATTTTTCTCTGCAAAAGGCGACACATGTTACATTAAACATCACTTACGATGTCTGTGGTGTCTAATTTTTTTAAATAACAGATTATTTAAAATCATTTTTCGGTCCCATCATCCATGGCTTGTGCACCATGTCATTATTTAACAGTGTATGTATTTTATAGTGCTAGATGTGTGATACACTGTGGAAATGAGAGTGTAAGGTTTATAAATCATCAAATCAAAGAACTTTATTTGTCCCTCTGGAAACAATTCAAGTAGGACTCATAGATTTTTCCACCAGCAATTCCTTCAGATATAAATCATCCTCTCTTCCAACATCAAACAATGCCAGTGGAGGGCAACCCACACACCGCAGATAGACTAACAAGCTTAATTAATTGGATGCTGACTATCTTTGTTTTGTAGTATTGTTGGAACCTGTATACATCATATTCACATAAAGCATACACACTTTTTAACACACACAGACAAGACTTTTATGTTACATTTTTAATGCTTAAAACAGAAATGACTATACTCCTCCAAGTGTAATGCATTGTTTTCTGACTATAATTGCCAGTTTTACAGAATACAAACAACAGCATGCCAATTTAGACTGCTTTTAGATACTCAGTTCATCATTTGTTTATTTGAAACTGACGACAGAAATATGCTAAAATCTACCACATATATATCACGTTGAGCCTTAACAATGAATGTGTGCTGCACATGGGGGCTCCTCTGTGTCGTCACTGGTGGTGACATCTGATTTGAGTGCAGTCAGTAGTGTGTGTGGATCACATAAATCACTTCCAGATGAGGCTCAGTCCAGCTGTCATGACAAAAATATTTTCTTTGAAATTAAATTGTTTCAACCTTTTATGGTTTATGGTCTATACTGCAGAGAGTATGTAGTAAATGTACGAGGATGTAGTAGTCTATAGTGAGACTATGACTGTAAGACAGTATGTGTATGTGTATGAATGAGAGTATGACGGTAAATGTAGAGAAAGTATTAATTAGATCTCAAATGTCCTCTTATAGTTTTAAGTTCATACATAAAAACGTATCAAAACTCTCCTATTTGATGTTTTGGCTCTGTATAAGTGAGTTCGGCGGCGGTGTCGAACAGTGGGCGCAGAGCATAGCGACGCTTCGTTTTCCCATGATGCACCTGTGCTTCTTTCTATCTCGCGCCTTTGCGTCGGAGCAGTCCATCTTGCGTCTCATATCGCTGCAGTCACCCTCTGCCAGCGCGCCGTCGTGTTGTTGTAGTAAATAATGGCGGCATCGGGAGGCGGATTATCATCTCCCGCTACCGTCGCGGGTTTGAGCACCCAAACACCAGCCCGGGCTCGTTTCCCGGGCCGACCGTGCACCGCTCGCAGCAGGCTGCGGTCGGAAAAACGTACCAAACGCGGAAGGTTGGGCTCGGACGACGGGGAGCAGGCTACAGGAGGGCCGAGGCCCGTCAACATCGGCCTGGCGTTGAGCGAGGATCCGTCCCTGCTGCGCCTGCTCGGGGTGACGGAGAAGCACAGGCGGCAGAAAGATGCGGGGTTCGACTCCAGCAACAGTGAGGAGGTGAATAAACCAACATGGCAGCTAATCAGGAAAATGTTTATTTAACGGTTGAATAAAGCTAGTTTGCGTAAAAGAATGCTACCGTAAACATGTTATTTAGAAAAAGCTGTTTAGCTGACGTACAAGCTAGTTAGCAGCAACTTAGCAGCATTGCAGCTAGCCGTTTGTCTTTAGGATATGTTTCAGTAAGAGGAGAACATCCTTTTTTAGTCTTTGTATCTGCACAGATAAAGGTTTAACGGTCTATTTATTTAGATATTATATCAATAATGTTTGCTGCAACAGCCACCTACACACACTCGACAGCGTCTGTCCAGCTGAGTTTGTTTGCATAAAAAAAGGAAACTTTGGTGCTATGATAATATTGGTGTGTGTGTGTGTTTTGTTGTGGTAATCAGGAGACGTGGTTGGTTGTGGTATGATATGGTTTTGTGAGTTCCAAATTCCCACCCTGTGCTGTGACATCCTTTCGGTGTTAATTTTGTCGTAGTGAAAACGTTGCTGCTAACTTGGAGATCACACTCTCCACGTTGAAGCTATCAGCTGACTGCTCGGGTGTTTTGAACGTCAGCGTGCATCAGGAAGAGCAAAGCGTTACTAGGACGTGCTAGTACAATATAAATCTAAATACCCTCGCTATTCCCCATTTTTGCTTGTTTTAAAATAAGAGTAAAAATAATAAATCATAGCCATGTTTTTGAAGTTTTGCATCCTGCAACAAAAGTTCTGCAAGCAAAACATAACAATTCAATTATATATTCACCATTACCAGTAGTTTGACCTAATTTCAGGTTTTATTGATTGGTTGTCATGGCATGGATTGTGTTGCCAGCTTGACAATCATGCCCTGTCTCTTCAGTTTATAATTTATACAAATGATCTTGGACTATTTTTGATGAGCCATGTTTGCATGCCGTTTTTTTGTGAGCATATTTACTTCTATGCAAATGTTTAGTTAAATGCAGTTTTTACTATCAATGCAGTCTTTTATTTATGTAGAATATGTGAAATTCCTAGATTTTTTTTTTTTTAAATTATAACTTCACTTTATTTCTAGGACTATATATTGTCCAATTTAAGTAATCATGATATTGGTGTTCAGAACCTTTTTGGTGAAGGCCACTAGCCAGTCTTACTTTGCACTGGAGCTTTGCTAGACTTTTGACTGTTTAAAAAAAAGAGATCTGTACATTCTTTGCAGCCAATACTCAAAATAATTTTTGAATAGAAATGACTCAAATCTGCCATATTGTCTTCATATTTTCAAGTATGAGTATACCTACAACCACAGTGGACTTCCTTTAGGCTCAGCCAGGCAGGATGGTTGTAATGACATTATGTCATATTGGATCTAATCATATTATTTAATCTCCAAAGCAGGGGTTTTAGTGTCTGACATCAGTCGGACTTCACTGATGCAATCCCTTTAGAGAGGACTGTAACAAAGTCACATGGTTCATGCTAAAGCTTGTGGGTGATGCTCAACTGGAGTACTACACATCCCTGTGATCTGCAGTGCTGTGGAATAGAAATGATTCTGAGTATAAGGGGGTTTCACTGGTGACCAGTCTGTGGAGTAGTTATTTTACGCATAAGGATGAATGTAAGTAATTGAAGGAGGTTTTTAATCTGCTGTGGGTTTGTAGCCTCTGTATCAGAGTGAGAATGGTGCCTAGATGAAAGGAAGCTGGAGGCTGGTGTTCCACTTAAATTGTGCTTTTAAGAAGTTTGAGTACATGTTTTCAGTATTTTAATATATTGAAATACAATTCTTTAATAGAGGAATTTGACCAGAATTGACCCTTTTTGTATTTGAATGTTTTGCTTAAGCTCTATATTGATTGTTGAGAGAGTTATGCATGATATGCTTTAATTTAGACACATGCACAGAGAGAAAACATGCAGAATTGTAACATATAGCTGAGTCACAGATATGAAACAAAAGTGTTTTCATTTGGTGTCCTAAGAATCTGATGCAACAGTGGAGTAAGAGTCGAAAGCAGTGCTAATGCAGTCAGAAGTTTCATCAGTCAGTACTTGACAATCATAAACACAGAAATTAGTGAGACACCATTGGTCATAGAAGCTTCTGTAATATAAGAATAATTGAATAAACTAAAGTAATACTCAAGCAAGTTATTGAGATAGCAAAAGGCTGACAGCCCTGTGATGAGGGCACTGCCCACTAATAACACTTAGCACCTGCTAAACCCATTAATTACTGCTGAAACTGAATACTGAGAAGACAAAGCAGTTGTTTTATGATCTCAGTTCCCACTGTCACATCAAGTTTGTGTATATTGTAATTTTTCTGATTTTGGATTGTTTTTTGTTTTTTCTAGGAGGAAGATTTCACTGGGTTTGGGACCACAACAGCTCGTCCACAGAGAACTTCCACCTCTGTTCCACGATCTTCACTAAGTCAAGTGAAGTCGTCTCATGACCATTCGCCAGAAGCAAAGGCTCTAGTTGGAAAAATTATACCCAAGACCCCAAAAGCGACACTAATTGGGAAAATTGTACCAAGGTTTCCTAAAGATGACCAGTGTCTTACAGACAGTCCAGTAAAAGACAAAGAAATACCAAAGGTTGTAATTAAACTGCATGGTAAGCAGGGTGCTCTTTCTGCAAAAGACGAACATGCAGACAACCAGGCCTCAGGTACACGGAGCAGTGCAACATCAGCTGACGTTAATGTAAAAGCAGGAGAAACTGCATATTCAGGCAGCACGGACAACCAAACAGCCACTACCTCAGCTGATGGCACAAAGCAGGATAAGATAGCGAGCAATTTGATGGTTGTGAAAGGCAGAGAAAAGGCCCAAAAAGAAGTCAAAGAAGAATTGTCAGAGGACTCAGACACAAACCAGTCCCAGACACAGGTCTCTGTCCGAAGCATAAGCAGCGTTCGACGTGGGCATGGCAGACGCACGTCACAGGCAGTCACATTGTCCTTAGCATCTTTCCACAAACGACAGAGAAAGAGGATGACTAAGGGTATGGGTGCTTCTCCAGAGGCTGGAGCTGAGGCTGGAGCCCAGAGCGGAGAAGAGGCAGCAATGCCCCTAGAGTGTAAAGCAGCACAATCCTCAGAAAAACGAACATTCAAAAGACATCAACGCAAGTCTTTGTTTGGTCACAGGCGAAAGCCAACGCAAAATATGCCAAAAGTTGGTCGAGCGCGCAAAAGGCACGTTTTTTACACCTATGTACCAGTGTCCAATTCAGACACACCAATGCAGGCTGATAATGAGCAGATCCAAAGTCAGAATACCACTCCATCACAGGGTGAAGCAAGCTCTAACATCTCCTCCACACCTGTTATGAGTGTGCGGTCTTCCCGTGTTATTAAAACTCCAAAGAGGTTCTTGGATGAAGAAATGATACCCTTTCCAAAAGGCCCTCTCTCAGCGTGGATGAGGAGCCAACAGAGAGAGGATGGGAAACCGAGCACATCACTTCAGGACTCGGTTAACGATGGCTGCTCGGTACAGTCATATAGTGACTCTGTGTCTGTATTGGACAGTGAGTGTGTAGGGACAAAAATGTCATCAAAGACCAGTCCAGACACAAGCCGCATGGAAATCTACAAGAACCTCAAGAAACTGACCTTAAAACTGGCAGAGAAAAAGAAAGGCCATTCTGACATCTCAGAGGATTACACACTTGATGACAAGCCAACCTCTCAAGCAAGAAAAAGACGGAGGTCTGAGCTCATGATGGAGGAGATAAACTCTCCTGGTGTTGTGAGGAAATTAGCCGTGGTGGTGAACACTGATGTGGAGGCATCGTTGTTGCCAGCAGAAGATGCAAGTAACAAGCGTAAGTATAAACAATTTCCCCAATAATAAAGTATTTCTGATACTGATTATAAGGTTTTATGTGGCTAATTCAGCTAAATTGTAGCACTTTGTACGGATGCTTGCAGTCTTTTCACAAAGCTGCAAAATCAATTCTGAATGTTTTGATCCAAGAAAATTGTGTGATTGCATTCCTATTAGCCTATCGGTGTGTCTTTACAATAAGAAGGCATTGGTTGCGCTTCGCCTTACTTGAGTTAATTTATTCGTGCTGTGTGATACAGATGAAACAGCAAGCGGGAGCGGGGACAGCCATGACGCACTGGAAGTCAGTGGGCCAAGCCATCGAATTGGTCTCAGTGGAGCTAATAAGAGAATGCTCCACCTGTTGAAAAAGGCCAAAGTCCAGCTCATCAAAATTGATCAGCAGAAGCAGCTCAAGTTGTCACAGGTAAAAAAAAAATCCATTTTTTTTTAAAAATGATCATAAAGTATTATTTAATTCGCATTTTTTTTACATAATGCTGCAAGACACAAATACAGGATATTGTATAATCAATGTGCAGCAGAGGGATAATATTACGAATAATATTAGCTTGTTTGTGTGATTGCATATAACTTGCATATCTTAATTTGAAAATTCTTGTAATGCACAGCAATGTCGTCATAGCATCTTTAATGTAAAAGCCTCTTTTTCCTTGTCTGGAAAAATAGTTGGGCTCTGGAGAAACACGAGTGCCAGTACGTGGAAGGAGGAGGAGGAGGAGAGCTGGCCTGTCTCCCAAAGAGATTAGTCCTCAGGTAATACTTGAAAATATAAATTTAGATGTTTAAACTAGACGGTATTCATTACTTCATTTGTTTCAATTATTTGTCTAGTTAAAACAAATGAGATACAGACTGCAGGTTTGTTGTCTGTCCATGATTTCTCATTTTCAAACATTCCATTTTGTTTGCAGGAGCAGCCGCTTGGGGGTCCAAGGATCAAACATGTGTGCCGGGCGGCAGCGGTAGCTTTGGGGCAGCCTCGTGCCATGGTGCCAGATGATATTCCCAGACTCAGTGCCCTGCCACTTCATGAGAGAGAGGGCATCACTTTCTCTCCTGCTGCGGAAGGTACAGCCCATATGAGTTTTAGCAGTATAGAGAAAATGTGTTTACACTTATTGCACTGTTTATGTGCAGTTTGTCATGCAAACATAGCCCTGCTTTGTTTGCATAACAAATCATTTGGACCAGCAAAGTATACCACAAAATACAAGGAGAAAGGTGGTACCATCGATTGTAAAGGCATGAAGGGAGCAACCTGAAGCTTCTATTGAGTTTAGGATTTGAAATGCCAGAAACTGACACATAACACAATGGAATAATCTCAAGAAGGAAGACTTTCAGTTTAATTCAATGTGTCCTTGAATTTTCTCTGAAGTCTTACACAGCCTAAATGTCTCTGAAACAGCTTTGAGTGCAAGCTGTTGGAAAATGTTGCAAGCTTGTTGCAGCTGTGGATTACATGGGTCACTGGTTTTTTGTGTTTTCGTTTTGTTTGTTCTTGGGGAGTTTCACCCAGCACCACAAAACCAGTGTTTACACTGTTTCTCACAGTCAATGATGCTTCCTTGGTAAGAGGACACTCAGGAAGTGTCTATAAAAACTCTGACCACTCGGTTCTTAATAAAAATCACAGATCCCCCAGACATCAGAACAGTCCTTCAGAGACAAAAATGTTCTAGAAAAGTTGCCATTGAAGATTCTTCCTTGACTTTGAGAAACATGTACTGTTGTCACTACTGGAGCTATAAAGGCTAATGTTAGATTTTGAAAAAAACAGTGTTTTTTTGGGATGCAGTTAAGAACAAGGTTCGTTAGTCACATTATTCCATATTTTTCCTTCTCCGGCGTGTTTTAAGAATTTGCCTGAAATGATTAGGAAACCGCAATGTAACTTTCTGAACAGTTCAGACAATATATCCAGAAAATATCAGCTGGTGCTTTTGTGTAGTTGATGTTACTACAACTCTGAAAACTCAGGATTACTACATCAGTCAAAACTCTGAATGTAAAAGAATAGATGGACTTGATTCTTGGTGTAACAGTGTTCTCAGGTAGGTTAACTTTTCAGTCCAATTTTATCCAGAATGGTTCATTAGTGTTCTCTGTTAAATTTATTTCAATCATTACCTTTGCCCTGCTAGTTTATTATACTGAAAACACAGACAAGCTAAACATTTATTTAAAAACTAATTTAAAATTTGTAGTCATAAATACACAACAGACAAAAGACAATGAACACAATTTTCAAAATTTATGGCAATCATAACATGCTGAGCAAAAAAAAATTGCTTTGTTAGCTCAATGTAGTTGTAACTAAAATATCTGCCAGCAAAAATATCTTTTGTCACACACAGATTAGCCACCGCTGTTGGAAAGCTATACCCAACACTGGTCAAGTGAGCATCACTCAGTATGAGGTGAGGAAGTGCTGTTTGACAAATAGACTCATTAAACACACTTAGTGCCAAGAGAAAAACGTGATTCTTTCACAACGATGTGCCATATGCATCATTTAAAATTCAATGTCTGAAGTAGCTTTGTGCCGGTTGGCATTAAAATACTTTCAGTGGGGAATTCTATAGGATGTCATTAAGTTTCAAAATGTTAAGTAAGGGAGTTTCCACCAGTAATAGATTGACTGAATTTGATTATAGAGCATCTCTAGATTTCTAACACTTCAGGCTGCCACAGTAAGCTGTAGAAACTAAGCTTGCTTACTGGATAAAAGTCCAGTTAATATGGATTTTGGCATCTCCAGTCACAGAAGAGAGATCTGTCTCCAGAAGACTGGTTTGTAAAGATGTCAGAAACACATCACATGTTCGTAATGATGATTCAGCTCATGTGTGTTTTGGTTCTTTTTACCCATCCTCTCTGTCTCTCGCCTGCAGATGTGGCAGATGATGACGATGATGATCAGGGCAGGGCCCAGTGGGTTGTCTCTCAGGAAAGCATCCAGCGCAGGAGGAGGAGGGGGAGGGGGAAGGGCCACAAGTTCAGAAGAAGGAAGATACTGAGTCAATATGGAGGAATGGGAGTCCGCTCCAGACGCTGTGGAGTATGCAAGGGCTGTTTGGTAATGGAGGACTGCGCCAAGTGTATGAACTGCCTGGATAAACCCAAGTTTGGGGGACCTAACACCAAGCGGCAGTGCTGCATGTAAGTTTAAACCAAACACAGGTTCAGGCAGGCTGGAAAAAAAGTCTAATGTTGTGAGGGGAGGACTTCCAAGTTTTATTTAAAGAACACAATAATTATCTTTATGCTTTGTGTCTGAATAATTGTTAGGAAATTGTTAGATCTATCGATGATGATTTTACATTATATATTGGCTTTTGATCAGTGTTACTAAAAAGAAGTCTTAAATTAGTCTTAATCCTAAACATTCCAGATAATTAAAAAAAAGGTTGGCTATTGTAAATATAACACATCAACCTTTTGTTGAACACATAAATGACATTTTGCCATATCCTATGCTTGTAGATATAAGAAGTGTGAACGGATTGAAAAAGCAAAGATCCAGCGTATTGTCAGGCCATTTAAAGGTATGTCTCTAAACAAACATTGAATTCTTTTTTTTTATCCAGTTCACCTTAATATAAATTTAGTGCACATATTTAATCACAAGACTCTTAATTTCTCAGTCCAAGCAAGGGGCTATTTAGGCTCCATGTCCAGCAGTGATGATGCAAACTGGGGTCGTGGAGATGCAGGCGAAGGATCACCCTCAGTGGCCAGGAAGTCCCTACGTAACATCACACCACGCTCTTACAGCAGCCTCCTTAAATCTGACTCTGAAGAAGAGGACGGAGTGGAGGAAAAGACGAAGGCAGATAAATCGATGGGCAAGACAATTGCAGCTTCTGCTAGCAACCAAGGTATTGAAAGCTTTGTTCTTTTGCTGATTTTTCGGAGATGGTTTGCTTGATGCTGCTGTTCATATCAGAGCTTTGTTAATAGTAAGGATATTTTGTCAAAATATAGGTAGCACATCACTAATTACCATGATTATTGTCCTCATTAGCAGATTGAAAGAACAGAATAAATGGGAAGGAGCAGTGTAAGTTTTATTTTCTTGCCAGTCGATCTGTGTTTTAGGTTTGTGCATTTTATTTTTGAAGATCTAGCATCTGAGGAGCGTGGTCTACAGCTAGACGACCAGACGGCTGAGACCATGAAGCATCGGCGGCTGTTCTCCAAAGCCGCTGGCAGCAGGCCTAAAGCTTACAAGGTAAACACACCATGCAGGTTTCCTCTCGTCGTCTCTAATGGGTCTGCATCTTACTTTCAGTTTTCTCTTTATCATTTAAACCCTCTGTTTTGGAATGAGAAATTCTAATAATACCTTTTCAAATTCAGACTTGCTAATCTTCTGTTTCTGACTTTGAGCTTCACAGAGCATGTGCTGTTGCAGTTTTATAAATTATGGATGAAGTAAGCTTTTATAGCATGCTTTTTAAGACGCAAGTATATGTCAAGTATATTTTGTTTGCATGCCTATGGCAGTCCTGGCTCAGATTTGGATATTAGTCAGTGTTTTAAATGAAAAGGGAACTCATTAAACAAAATTCACATTTTATGGTGGATCTGTTGGTTGCTTGGCAACATGATGGTGAACCTGAAATTTGTTATAAATATTAGAAACCAAATAGTTTTTATTTAGGCCACTTTCCTATGATTATAATCAGAGCTGATGTGTTGCCTTACACTTACACTTGATTTACTTTTGGAAGGCTGTTCGCTTTGTTATGATTCAAGCTATGATGTGTTTGTTGGCTGTAAGTCTTTGCTTGCTGCTTATACCTGCTGGCTTTGGATTTTTTTTTTTTAAATATATTTCAACTAACTTACTATGCAGCTTTGCACTTTTGGGATCAGTGTGTGTTTATATACTTTCAATCCTTGTTGCTCTATCTTAAAGAAGATTTTTGCATCTTTTACCTTAAAATTATAAATCTGCCTTGTTGCAATTCTTCAAAATTCCTAATTACCCTTACAAAATTAATGTGTAAGGATTTGCCTCATCTGTGTTTGTTGGGTTGCAAATTGGTGTTTATCCGGTTATCCTGCACTGAAAAATTTGCATCGTCATTATCACGGCTCTTTCCATGTGCTAGAGCTGTGTATTGGTTTGCCAGCCTCACTCCTGTGGTGCCCTTGAAAGTATGTGTAGATTAGTGGTGGAAGTCCCACCTCTACCAGGAAACCCTTATTTTGTGTTTTCTGTGTGTACCGCTGCAGGTGCAGTCTGTTTTCAGTAGAATTTTCTAATGTAGTGATGGGAATCCATAATTTATGAAACTTCCTCCATTCTATAATTTTTCTCTTGCTTTCAATCTGTATTTCCTAATGTTTACTTTATAGTACTTGGATTTCTAATTGTTTAGTTTTGCTTTCTGCCCTGTACTGTAGTGAGTGCATCAACACATAGACACACTTCTTCATATCTATGCTGCTACTAGAAGCGTTCACTAAATTTTAATTTAAAACGTTTTAATCTCAAATATGTGCTGCACCTTTCTTTTTCTGTCACTTTGGGTGCTGTTGGTCGCCGTCTCTGCATGTTACTACTCTTAGTGTAAATTTGGAACCTGTCACGCTGGTTGGCTTAGGCAGTCCCCTCCTTCGCAGGCACAGGAGAACATGGAAGAGACGGAGCCCAGAGAAACTGGACCCAGACCGTCTAGGAGCCCTATGCCGAAGCTGCAGAAGCAGCTACAAATACGCTTACACCGTCTGCCTGATTCTATCCTACGGTCTGCTGATAAATTGTTGCTGCAGCAGTCACCCCAGTCCCTGGATCAGTGTGTCACACAGTCACATCCACTGTTGTCTCAACTTTTAGTACAGCCTGCTATTTCGCATCCATCGCTGTCCAAAACAAACGCTCCTGCAGAAGCGCCTCAGCCTGAACTGAAACCTGCTCCTTCGGTTTCACTGAACCCCATTACAGACTCTCCTCAGAAAACTCTGCTGATTTGTTTGCACCGTTTGCCCAAGTCTGCAGTGCCAGCTTTGCGTTTGCACAAAATAAAACCATCGTCATCATCTCCTCAACAACGTTCACAGTCTGTACAGCGCTCAGCTCTGAAAGAGGTTTCGTCAGTTGTACCAAAGCTTCCTAAGACTGTCTATCCAAGCACTGAGTTACAGGAGGGCGCTCGGGAGGATTCGCAAAAGGAACATCATGAAGAGGACAATGAGGATTCATCTGTAAAAGGGACAGTGCTGCAAAACTGTCCAACTGACCCACACTATGTCCTTCGTTCTCAGAGTCCTGCAGAGTGTGCATCAGTGAACACCCTGGCGGGGTTAACTAATGGATTACCCCAAAAGGGCCTGTCGCAGAACAAGTACAAGATTCGTGTGGATTTCAAGGTGAGTCCTATTGACTAAATTTTTTTAGTATTGGCATAGCTGTAAAATAAAATATAAATCAGTTTCTATTTGTTACATTTTTTGAAATTCTGAAGACAAAGAGCAAATTTGTAATGAGTACATAAAAGATGTGCCATGAGCTGGCCACACAGTTTTTCAGCCATTCTGCCCACCTCCGTTTCAATACAGTTACTTGCTAAAGCAAGCAAAAATTTTAATTTATTTTAGTCTTTTCTGTTGATTGGAAATTAGACCTGACCAGGGTACTTGTGTATGAGGACAAGCTACGCCACCATGCTTATTGAGCTAACGTGGCATCCTCAACCAAAGAGAGAATCCCTTTCCTAATGTTGCTGTGTGTCTTTAACAGGAGGACTGTGCTGTCCAGAATGTCTGGTTAATGGGTGGCCTTAGTGTACTTGCTTCTGTCCCATCGACTCCACAGCCCGTTTGTTTGTTGTGTGCCAGTAAAGGCCGATACGAGGTAATGTAGCATTTCATTTCTGTTTCTACTTCACTGTTGGAAAAAACCTCTTCCATGTTTGTTAATAAAAACCATCATGGAGGCTGTCAAAACCTCTAAAGCAATGTTTTAAATGTGTTTTGATGATGTACAATACAAATAATTTGTGTTCATCTTCCATCAGATGATATTCTGCCAGATCTGCTGTGAGCCTTTCCACAGTTTCTGCCTCACACCTGAAGAGCGCCCCCAGGACGAGAACAAAGAGAACTGGTGCTGCAGGCGCTGTAAATTCTGTCATGTGTGTGGGCGCAGAAGCAAGAGCACAAAGGTATGTAGCACTGGTAAAATTAATAACGGGAAGGATTTTGTGTAATGCAAATTTTGTGTTTGTTGCTTGTAATACATTTTTAAAGTACCGTAACAGACTGCTATTCAGTTATAATATATATATAAAATGTGCACAAGGATCATTTTAATGTTGACAGACGTGCTTGTCGCATATAAATATTTCTTATTAAACTCTAAATACTATCCCCTCTTTCCCCCCATAGCCTGTTTTGCAGTGCAGGAGATGTCAAACCTCTTACCACCCTGCCTGCTTGGGACCAACATACCCTAAACCAATGAACTGCAGCATGCCCTGGGTAAATACTTGTATAACCTAAAAGTATAATAGAGTTTTCTTCTCGTATAAACACCTACTTAATATTATCTGAAAAACACAGAAGCAAACAGATTTGTGTTTTGTTTGTGTAGGTGTGCATGACATGCATTCGCTGTAAAAGTTGCGGTGTCACTCCTGGAAAGTCCTGGGACTTGGCCTGGAACCACGATCAGGACCTCTGTCCTGACTGCACTTCTCTCCACAAAAAAGGTAACAACTCTTTTAAAACATGCAGATGTTTCTAAAGGCTTGACTTTTGTTTTGTTTTACTTAATATAGGGCTGATGGCATTGCTAAACATAAGAGTAGTTTCAATGGACTTAAATATCTGTTTGCTTTATATGCATTAAATGAGTGTGAGAAAATGCACCACATAACTGCACAATAGATGCTAGCAGAGAGAACAGGGTCAGCAACAGCAGATGTCTGTTTTTTTTGTGGAAAATTGTCTTATGTATGGATGTATTTTTATCAACTATAAGGACTCACCCAAGAAGCTGATGTGGGGGGGTCTGTCAGTGTTTTCCAAAACTCCATCCAAAATGCAACCCTGTAGTTTTTCAGCTGAAAATGGGGTCAGCAGCATTTTTAAAACTTTCTGTTTTAGATGTCCTGAAGTACTGTAGAAGTGTAGAAGTTAGTAATAAATATATCAAAATGGTATTAGTTTGGATGTAGTCAAATTTAAGCAAACACGCCAGTGTTGCTTAGATAATCTACACGAATGACACTAGTGTGTGTGTGTGTGTGTGTCACACTATCCCAACTGATCTACATTGTGTCTTAACATCAGGTAATTTCTGCACTGTCTGCCACAAGTGCTATGAGGACAGCAGCCAACATTCACAGATGACTCAGTGTTCAGTGTGTAACCACTGGATTCATTATGGATGTGAAGGGGTTTCAGGTGAGCACCTTTCACAATAAAGATGGTTTAGTGTTTTGTTGATTTTAAGAATACCAAAGTCGTGTTGTTGTTGTCATTTCAGAGGAGCTGTTTAACCTGCTGTCCTGTCAGTCAGAGAAAGTGGTTTTCACCTGTTCACCCTGCAGTCAGCAAAAGACTAAACAGAGAAGCTTAAAGGAAGAGCTACAGAGCAGGCTGATCAGCAGGCTGGAGGAGGTGCTCACTGACCTCCTCGCCTCCAAAAACACTCGGCACCTTATCATGTGCAAAGAGGTAAGATGTCAGCATGTTAAACATGGTGCTTGCCTGTACAAAAAAAAGCACAGCTACAGCGGGCCTCTTACTTTGTCGCTTAATTTGTCTTTCAGTGTCAGGAAAAGAAGACCTCATCTTTCAGGGAACTGCAACAAGTCTGCGATCTTCAAGCTGTGGAGAAGAAGTTTGAAAGGAGTGGTTACACCTCAATAGTAAGTACATTTTTCTCAGATCCAACATGTGATAACTTTTCCCTTAAACCCATGGAAATGGAATGCTATGTTTTTTCCTCAATGAGACGTTCCTGGCAAAAGCTCTGACCTCTTTTTTTTTTTTTTTTTTACCCAGAAATCTTTCCATATTGATGTTGTATCTGTGATGAAGAGATGGCTAAAAGAAGAGGAACTTCTACCTGAGGACCAGAGACCAACTGTTCAGTCCAGGTCACACTATATCAAAGTAAGCTTCTTATTGCTCTTTCATTTTACCATAGGTTACTGCACTTTTCCTCTTTTTGTTTTGTTTTATGTGATCACATCTTTTTTGTGTGTGTCTGATAGGTGATGAGGCGGGTTTTCTGCTGGTTCCCAGCACACAATCTAAAAAACTGGAATTTATTCTTTGAAGAATTCCCCAGGTGAGTACACTCTACTAAACATTACTCTATGAACATAAACAAGTCATCAGGTTGGCCAACACACTTGTTGGATGCATTGACAAACCTAATAAATTTAAATTGGAATAACTAAGAGATCATAAAAGTGTCACTCAGGGTGCTCTATTAGATGGACAATTGTCTCACAAGGTCTGTTCTTATCCTTTGTTTTTTAGTGGCATGCTCCCTGAGGCGGTTCTCCCACCATCTAATGAGCACAGCTATGCACAGTGGTTGGAAAGGACCTACCAGCTCAAGGAGTCTAGGGGCCCACAACTGGGTAAAACAGACACGGTTACAGCACAGCAGTCCGATGCATCGCACAGCCTCCCTCTGCATCCACACGGTATGGAAACTATTGTCATCTGTCATGTGAAGCTAAGGAATGTGATCTAGTCAGAACTCCTCTGTAGAAAGGGGTCACATTTGTGCAGGCTTTTTGTTTGCACCAGCAAAAATAAGGAGTGTCCTTATGATAGATACAATTTAATATTGTTATGTTTATGTCCAGAGTCCACCAAGGCCGATGATTTGAGGCAGTGCGCCCTGTGCCAACAATATGGAGACTCTGCACCCAGAGTGAGTTTTGCTGCCTTACGGTGTTTTTATTGGAAGGCTTTAACTAATAGACAATGTGTATACTGTATATTGTCTTGCCTCTAATCTTACAAGTTAGAAACATCTTCTGTGTCTTTGTTTTGATAGGAAGCAGGACGGCTGTTATACTTGGGGCAGAATGAGTGGGCCCATGTAAACTGCTGCCTTTGGTCTGCGGAGGTGTATGAGGACAGTAGCGCTCTCCTACAAGTGCACAGTGCTGTCTCAAGGGGGCGCCACCTGGTAAGACATTGTCACAAAACAAATCATGTATTTGATACAAGATATGACCAAAAATTACTTATGGCTGTATATTTGAATTTTCTTGTCCTTTATCCTCCAGCGCTGTGATCGTTGCGGGCAGTCAGGAGCCACAGTGGGCTGCTGTCTCGCCACCTGTCAGAGCAATTTCCACTTCATGTGTGCTCGTGCCCAAAACTGTGTGTTCCAGCGGGACAGGAAGGTGTACTGCTACAGACACCGGGATCTTGTCAGTGGAAAGGTATGAAGAATAGTTTTTTTGTAATATAAATTACATTACTTAGACACACCATACATTGATCATTGTTACATTGCCCTCCAGGTAGTGTCTGGGAAAAGGTTTGAAGTCTCTCGGCGGATGTATGTGGACTTTGAGGGAATCAATCTCAGAAGAAAGTTCCTCACAGGCCTAGAACCAGAATACATACACATGACCATAGGTAAAAAAAAAACATCTGGATGTTATTGATTTGAGCTGCAGGATTCCACAAAGGTGAAATGAACCAAGATCTTAATATGCTGAACTCCATCCTGTATTTCGTTCTTTCCAGGCTCTCTGCAGATTCAGAAACTTGGTGTGTTGTCAGAGCTGTCGTCTAATGGGAGGATGCTATATCCTATAGGCTATCAGTAAGTGGTCACTATGTAGGCGTATTCATGCAATTCAGGACTGGTGTCTTTCTCCCCGACACATTATTAGTGACCGTCGACCAATTTTCACTGCAACAAAAATTCACATTATCTAATTACGTGCTTCCTCTCTTTATTTTAATTCTAGATGTTCTCGGCTTTACTGGAGCACTGTGGACCCCCGCAGGCGCTGCAAGTACACCTGTAAAGTGACAGAAGTGAGTACACCTCTTCCTGGTGAAGAGCAAGATCCGAAGTGGGAGCAAGAAGAGAACCACACCATAGTCCACAGTCCCCACCGCCACAGAGGTGAGCAAGACGTGACAGATTTTACCTAATACAGCCATGAGTGACAAAAGGGAAACAAAGTATCAACAGCTGTGGGCCATAAATAACAAATAACGATAAGTTAAGCAGAATAAAATAAAATAAGAATTAGGATGTCAATTTTTAAGAAATAACTCGAATAATAATAATCTTTTAATTAGGTTTGAATTATATATAATGTGAGCACTGTTGCTTAAACTTTCTTTCAGATATGGAGTCCCCAGATCGTTTAAGCTCCTCATCTAGTCCAATAAAATCCACCACCCCATCACCCAACTCTAAGCTGCACAACATAGCTGGATCTAAGAGTCCTGGTTACACACAGACCAGGAGACCAGCAGGTGGATCATCTCGACCTCTACCATCTCCAGGTGAACAGATGTAGATTTTTTTTGTCGACTCTTGAAATTTGTCTTCCTACCTTTGTTTCACGCATTTATTTTTGATGCTTTCAGGGTCTGCTCTTCCCAAGTCGCATCACATCCTGACACTAAGGGACCTAGACGAAACCCGTCGTCCTCGCAGGCTCTCATCAAGAAGCCGCTGCAGTTCCTCACCAACCGAGAACGACCCATCTGGACCAATGACCCTCCGCTCAGGTGGCACTATCAACTCCAGATGTGCCCTGTTCAGTTCCCCTCCAAGATCCAACTTTAGTTCAGCGTCCCCCCCACTCTCACAACACAACTCAACATCTCCAGTCTGGAGCTCCCCGCCTAGGTCTAACTCCAGCCTTTCCGCAGGACTGTCCCCTCACCAAGGAGCCACCACTCACTCCCCCAGAGGCAGGCAAAACTTTAAAATTACCACTCCAGTTTCTGCTGAGGTTCCCCAAGACTTCCTGGCATCTTCTGAAGCAGAAGATGCAGCTGTAGCAACAACAAATGGGATCTCACTCGCCCCCGAAAATCTGGAGGAGGACGTAGCCCACCTGATGTCCCAGGAGCTGCCCTACACTGCTTTTGACACTGACACAGAAGTAGCAGTGGCCTCGATGCTGAATGCTAAGCTGGAATTTGACGAAACTCTTCTGTCTGAAAATGTGGCACTTAGGGGAGAGGTGGAAGGTGTAGTGCAGGATGTTGAAATGCAGGAAGAGAATCATGACTCTGAAGAGGAAGACTCAAGCCACTACTTCAAATTTTCCCGCACAGTGGTGTGCGACACCACAGGTGGCTCAGATGCCACAGGTCAGCCCCCTTCAGCTCAGTCGATCTCACAATTAGATGGGGCAGACGGTGGGTCAGAGAGTGATGAAAGTGAGGCTGTCGCTGAGGACACAGAACTTGAAGAAACTAACATTCACACCAACCATAATACACCTACTAAACAATTAACAGTGGCTCTAAAGAGGTTGGAGTCTGTCTACACTGTGTCGAACACGGCCACACTTGAACATGAAATGCCTGAAGCAGAGTTACAGGAAGGTTTGTCACCGTCTGCAGATCTCGAAACAACCTACACAAACAATGACCTGTCAGTTCAGGAGGAAGAAGTCCCGATGACCTCTGAAATACCTCAAAATGAAGTGTTTCTGGATTCAACCACAGGCCATTTTGTTTCTGCTGAAGATGGTGCTCTGGCTTACCCCCAAAAAATTGCGGATGACTCATCCACAGACTCTTTTGAAGGATTTAAGGATGATTTAAAAGATCCAGATTATTCTCCAGAGCCAGCAACCAAAAGATCCCCCACTGCACAGACAAAAACTGTCTTTGTGAAGGCGAAACCTCCTGGATCAAACTTCAGGGGCTTATCCCCGAAACCGTGTGTTCCACTGCAGCCTAAACTCCATGTGAATTTGCCCGCTCAGCCTGGACAGAGTAAAAATAGCGTGCCTGTTTCTGTTGCTGCTCACAGTGTTAGTGCAGTCCCACGCCTTGTAACATCCCCCATTGTTATCAACGGTTTAACCTCTTTACCCATTCAGCCGAGTACTGCAGGAGGAAGAACCATCTCTATCCACTTGAACTCATCCAAGCCAGGAAATCAGCAGCAGGTGGAGACTGCGAATCAGGCTGGTGGAGCTAACTCCTCCCCAACCCAGGCTCCCTCTCCTCAGGTTCTGTTGGTCAACCGTCAAGGTCAGATCCTTATCAAAGATCCAAGATCAAACACGTATCAGACACTCAGTGCAAATTCACCTGCCTACAATAAGATCAGCCAGATCGCCAGGGTTCTCCACAGTGGCACCACATTGAATCCCTCTGTACCCCGTATCATCGTAAAGGCTCGCCCCAGCACTTCTCCTGGTAATGTGCCTCCAGCCAGTAACCACACAACATCCGAGAGAAAATTTATTGTCAGAGTGCTGCCGGTAAAAAGCAGCACTTCCACAGCCTCCACAACGCCTGCCAGTGCACAGTGTGTTCCCAACCCAAATGAAGAAAGCACAGCCCAGTCCATCATTGAGAAAGCAATGGCTTCTCACCGTGAATCAGAAAGGACACAGCCCATCATCTTCAGGAAAACGGGATACCCAAAGACCAAGCATAAAAAAATGTCACAGTGTCCAGATCTGAGGACAGAAGACTCAAATCAGTCATCAGCTGGATGCTCAGTGAGTGGAATCATTAATGAGCGGACATCTTTTCCATCACGGCAGCAGGTGAGAGTGAAGAGAGTATCATCGCTGTCCGAGAGGCCCTCTAGGAAGAAATCAAAGTTGGACCTCTTGAGGGATCCATCAAGTGAACCAGAAACCGTTAATGAAGTCAGGTATAAAGGTGTTTTATTTGCAAAATTAAAATAAAAAAGGGGGAAAGCAAAATATAAAATACAGTATCTGAATTTCTGCTGACAGACCGAGTGGTGTGAGAATGAAAGCTCCGTCCACGAAAGACGTCCTTGATCTTGACCGGGAGATTATGCCTGAGCCGCTGAGGATCACTGCTCCACCAGCTCCTCCACCCTCCAGGTTAGTTTTTGAAACCTCATTTAGAGCTGCTAATTCGTGCTTAATATGAGGTATATAAATTGGAATTCAGGGGCAGATAAGGATTATATACTGTACTGAAAAACATCCTGATTATTCTTTGTTTTTTTTAAAACAATTATTATTAATTGTTATCATCTTCTTTGTGTGTCCTTCCTGTTTAGGCGTCCTCAGATTGAAAATCCACCTACATATGCACAAACCAAAAGCAACAGTCAGAGTAACACACACACATGGGTCAGCGCTCGCCATGGAGACCTTTCTGAGTGGGGACCTTATTCAGGTATGTGTCATGGCAGGAGTCAAATCTGTAATTAAAACATTTGTGTAACAGTAAATACATTTACACTGACACCTATCTCATTTCCTCCAGGTTTTAGCTCAGATGAAGATGCACCTACACTTAAATATAGTAAGAAAACGTACATGAACCAGCCCCATCTGCGCTTTGAAATCACCAGTGACGATGGCTTTAGCGTTAAGGCTAACAGTATAGAAGGTAAGAGCTGTTCTTAATATGTTTGATCTATATGTGTGATTGAACTTATGCAGTGAGGAAAATAATAATCTCGCCACCACTCTCATCTCTTTGCTTTCTCAGTTGCCTGGCGTGCTGTGATTGACCGCGTCCTTGAAGCCCGAGCCAACTTCCACCTGAAGCAGCTGCCTCTGGGTGGGATGAGTGGGCCACGGGTGCTCGGCGTCGTCCATGATGCTGTCATCTTCCTGCTGGAGCAGCTGCAGGGTGCTGCAAACTGCAAACGCCACCGCTTCCGTTTCCACCGCTGCGATGACATTGAAGAAGAGCTTCCCCTCAACCCAAGTGGCTGTGCGCGAGCGGAAGTCTACACACGGTACAGATGCGTTCATTTGCATTTTGTTTGCTTTAATAAGCTTTAATGGGGGTGATTTATTAATTACTTGTGTTTCCTTTTATTAGGAAAGCTACTTTTGATATGTTCAACTTCCTGGCATCACAGCACAGAGTGCTTCCTGACATAGTCGGCCCCTTTGATGAAGAGGAGGATGAATTCCCTTTGAAATCTTCAAGGTTTGTGTGCCACTTTAACCACATTTAAATTCACTCAAAGGATGTAATTCATCAAATAGCGTGTCTTTGCTGACTCTGCTGTCTTCACCAGGCGAGCCACCAGCAGTGAGCTTCCCATGGCAATGAGGTTCAGACACCTGGAGAAAATCTCAAAGGAAGCAGTAGGAGTTTACAGGTAATGACTGCCATTAAAAACTATGACAAAATATTTGTTTTTATGTCCAGAATAACTTATGCTACTCAAATTTTAGGTCTCCGATTCATGGCCGAGGACTTTTCTGCAAGAGGAACATTGATGCTGGAGAGATGGTGATCGAGTATGCTGGGACAGTTATTCGTTCTGTCCTGACTGATAAGCGAGAGAAATATTATGACGGCAAGGTGAGTAATACGGACTTTAGATATCGTCATCACTTCTACCTGATGTATTATTATTGTTACTATTTCTGTAGGAGCAAAACATTGCCCACCAATCCCCTGAACCACAAAACTTAAAGAAGAATATTTAGAATTTTCGACTAAAGTCTTAGCTTTGACTTGAGATAGTGGATTAAAAACACTAATTGACTGACTAGCAAAGAGGCAGCATTGTGACTTTAAAGGTAGGGTAGGAGATTTCATTCTGATGTTAAATTAGTGTAACTTCTCTTTACAATCCGATAGCAACCACTTAGTTCGGCAGTTTCGCATTAAAGCGAAAAACATTAATCATCTGCGGAAGCTATAAAATGCTAAAAACATCAGCCAATCCTCCGGGACGACCCTGCGCGGAGTATTGGCTGGATGTCACTCTGTTCCTGCTCTGCGCGCACCAGAGAGGTACGTGCATGATGGCCAAAGTCACAGACCGCAGCTCGTCTTCAGGTAATGCGCGTCCATGTGATTGGGAGGCGTGGGGCGTGTGTTTACTTTTGAAATCTGGCTGACTCTCACTGAGTTTTCAAAATCTCCTACCCTACCTTTAGGCTGCTGTGACTGCACTGTAAAAGTGAAAATAATGACTTAATATTGTTTGTCGCTGTTCATCAGGGCATCGGCTGCTATATGTTCCGCATTGACGACTTTGACGTGGTGGACGCCACAATGCAAGGCAACGCGGCGCGGTTCATCAACCACTCGTGTGAGCCAAACTGCTACTCTCGTGTCATCAACGTGGATGGCCGCAAGCACATTGTCATCTTCGCCCTGAGGAAGATCTACCGGGGCGAAGAGCTCACGTATGACTACAAGTTCCCCATCGAGGACGAGAACAGCAAGCTGCACTGCAACTGCGGGGCGAGACGCTGTCGTCGGTTCCTGAATTAGCACATCGGGACACATCAGCATCAAAGAAGCCATTTATTTGCCCCACTCTGAAATTCTGAAGGTGGATGTAGCCATAAGAAGGAGGTACATCTCGTTGTTGAAAGCTACTGGCAGCGTGTGTGTTATTTCTGTCCTCTGCACTGCCGTTAGCAGAAACCAGATAAGAGCCATAATCAAAGCTTGAGATGAAGTTTTATGAGTTGAGCTGCTGGATATGTGGTCTGGTTTGTTCAACCATCTCACGCACCACACCCTTAGGTTGTTGTCAGCAGCCTCTGCTGGAACTGGGGCTAGACAGCAGCCAGGAGGTGATCACCACCACCACCACCTGAAGAGGGATCACTTGCTTTTGTAAATACGAGAGAAGGATGAGAAGAGTGTATTAAGCACCTTCACTGGCAGCAGCAGACACATGTTTTTTCTATTTCAGTCGACTTTCGATGCACCTTCTATACAGTGTACTGCAGCTACATTTTAACTTCATTCTGGTTACAGCAGCTATACATGAGCAGGGACTCTTGACATATTTAGGTGCTGATGACATTCATCCCAAACTAGTTTTAATAGAGTCACCCAAACCCTTTTTCTGCCTCCAGCCAGTTCCTGATTTTATTTCTAACAGCAGAGACAGATCTAAATGCTTTTATCTTCACTATTACTGTTGTTTTTGTGTATTTTAAGGCCTATGAGGGAGAGTTACTTTGGTGTAGGGTGCAAAAAGAATCTTTTCTCTGCACAGTCTCTTCTAAATCTTTTTGTGTATTTGAACAATAAATGTATATTCAACAAACCAATTGAAATAAATATGTTTGAGCTTTTAACTTTGAAGCTGTCAAACAACTGAAACTACTGCTGAGTGAAGATCATAAGTTATTTTTTCTGCTGTTTTGCACCCTTTTCCTCCTGTACTACCTCAGGGGCATTATGAAGTGAAATTTAATTTACACATTTAGAGTATAAACAGTTTTTTTTTTCATTCTGTTCCTCAGTATTTCTAATCATTACAGGATATTACATCAGTACTAATAATTAAAGAGGTAGCTGCCATTTTGTTGTTTGTTGTTGTTGTGCACCCACACTTGCCTAGTTTTGGCTGAAGGCTGGCAGCTGTGGACTTTTGTAGGATTAATAATTGAACCTGATGCTCAGATCTTTGTTACATTATCAGTTCATTATTGATCCTAGCCTGTACATAGTTGTATAAAGAGTTTTCTAAACCTGTTAAATATTTTTTTACCCACGAGTTTCTTTTTATTTATGTTCAATAAAATTTGTTCAAAGTTTGATTTCACTGCGCCAATGTTTTTACCATTTGGTATGTAATAAATGGATTAAAATTCCATGGCATGTTTGAATTTTATGTTACATGTTTATGCTGTAGGTGAATTATGTCAGAAGTGACTTTCCTTATTGGGTGGATCTTATATTCAGATTTTAGAGCTTTGATAAATTAAAATCGGGTGATCAATGGGATCTTTGTGCCCTTTTCAATGAAGCCACCTTTTTTATGTTTTGTAACCGTCTTATCAGGGTTTTAATGAGAATCCACTTGGACGTTCCTGCCTCCCACTGCTGACACCTGCAAAACTGTGAGCTGCTTAATATCAGCCTTATCTTCAGTTGAAGTATTTCTAAACAAATATTCATACTGTAGCAAACATCTGCTTCACAACACATGAAAAAGTGGAAAAACCTGCTCCTCTGCAGTGACTGTACATCTGAGGTGTTTTAACATTAACACCTGTGCATTTACAGGTTTCAGTAGAAAATGATTACATAACCTTCAAATGAAGAACGTTGTGTGTTCAGAAGTTGCAGCATGCTTCTGTTTTTGCTTCACTCAAGGTCTTTCTGCTCCATATGGCTTGTTCCCACCACACACATCCTGCCTTTTTACTTTGCTGACACTGATTATAACAGGCAGGAGTATATATAGAGTTACAGCATGATCGTCCACTTACATTCAGGCAGACATCACCATGAAGGCCCTGGTATTCCTCACCCTAATCGGAGCTGTGTGTAAGGAACACGTTTCTTCTTCTGATTGTTTAGCGTTGACATTTGTTGGAGGTCTTCGTGACTACACTTCACTTCTCACTGTACTATGTGCTCTTTCAGTTGTTGCAGCTGAGGATGAGAAGATCGTCGGAGGGTACGAGTGTCCCAGGAACTCTGTGCCCTACCAGGTGTCTCTGAATGCTGGGTACCACTTTTGTGGAGGGTCCCTCATCTCTAGCCTGTGGGTGATCTCTGCTGCTCACTGCTACAAGTCGTAAGTAACTCCAGTTTAACACATCATCAATGAAAAGGTAATTCAGACATTTTTTAACATTTTTTTTTTAATCTATGTTATACATTTCCCTGATATTAAAGGGTCAGTATGTATGATTTAATTCAATCTAGTGGTGAGGTATCAGATTGCAAGTGTGTAAGAGACCCTATGGTGGCCAACACCTTGACATGTGCGCTCAGTACCTTATGGAGGATTCTGTTTTAATAGCATAAATCTGATATTTTCTTTCCAACCAGCCGCATCCAGGTCCGTCTTGGCGAGCACAACATCGCCGTCAACGAGGGCACTGAGCAGTGGATCGATGGTGCCAAGATGATCAAGCACCCTCAGTACAACAGCTACAACCTGGACAACGACATTATGCTGATCAAACTGAGCCGCCCCGCCACCCTCAACAGCTACGTCAAGACTGTGGCCCTGCCCTCCCGCTGCCCCGTGGCTGATGAAAACTGCCTGGTGTCCGGATGGGGAAACACATCTGCTAATGGCAGTAAGTGACATCAGAAAGGAGAGGGTTAAAAGAGTTCAGTCAGTGTCACCAAACGGACAATGGACATCCATTTTTTTTTTCCTCAGACAACTACCCTGACAGACTTCAGTGCCTGAGACAGCCCATCATTGATGACAGAATCTGCAAGAACGCCTACCCCCACCTCTTCACCGAGAACATGGTTTGCTCTGGATTCATGGCTGGAGGTGCCAGCAGCTGCCAGGTGAGTTGGAGTGAACACACAGGGAGGCAGGCACAAGGTGCACAATTCATATCATTCATTTGTTGTTGTGCTTGTGTCTGCAGGGAGACTCCGGCGGCCCTCTGGTGTGTAATGGTCAGCTGCAGGGAGTGGTGTCCTGGGGTTATGAATGCGCCATGCAAGGACACCCCAGCGTCTATGCCCGTGTGTGTCGCTACAACAGCTGGATCAGCAGTGTCATGAGCAACAACTAAACACCCACAGTCACCCCCACACACAGTGCTCATGCTCTGTTTATTTTAGGGCACTCTGGATTATTTTTGTGCAGTTCATCTTATAAATAAAATGCACAGGCACACTGCAAACACACAATAAAACTAAAACTAAGTATTTGGATTTGTTGGATTTGGTTTTTTGTCACAGCTTCACTTGTTTTTTGGCAACATTATCAACATGCTCTGATTGTGTCCGGCGCCCCAAGGCCACTGCTGTCATTCTGTTTTATACTTACTGTACTATAGACACATGCATCTCTGTGAAATGCCTTTTGTGCTCGGTTGCAGCTGGCACATGATTGATATGGGATGCATGCGAACTTGAGTAAATAAGCAGCTGCATTTCACTTGTCTGGATTCTTTTCATGCTTTCCTCAGATGGCGCTTTGTAAACTTCGCTGCTTCTTGTTTGCTGAGGCAACCTGAACATACAAAGGAAAAAACACAGAGAGAGAAAGAGAGAGAGAGAGAGAGAGCACTTTATGATATGTCAATAAATATCTAACACTACAGTTTCATAGCTTTATCGTTATATTGTTAAAAATTCAACAACCCACCTGACCGGCGATCCTGTCCAGGTCTCTCTGGCCCTGAGGGGTCAGCCTCCGACCTCTGTAAACACAAGGAAAAATCAGCATCCATCATTCAAACAAACCACCGTCTCAGAGTCACACCCTCTGCCTTTCTTACCCATTGGGATCCTTCTCCACCATCTTAAGGCCCTCTAGAGCTTGGAGCACCTTCCTCGCCACATTCCTGGAGCCGACGCTAAAGTGTGCAGGACACACACCGTTCCTCTGACGCCCTCCGTAGATCTTAATCATGGCGCCCACACCCACCCCTCCTCGCAGGTACAGGTGACGGGCCGTGGATGCTGGTGAGACGATGTACATGGTGTGTTGCAATATTTACTTATATTATCGTCATTTATAACACAGTTCACATTCCAAGAGGAGTCAATGTGCACCAGGAGATAACATCCACGGTGTGCACGTGCTTTTATTGTATATATTGGCCTGTCTAATGTTACACAAATGTTTGTGTAAGATCACAAATCACACCTGAAAAAAAGGTCTAGAGATGGTGTTTCCTGAAACTACATTCTATAAGTAAAGTGTGTTACATGTAAAATATATTGCAATAATGTAAACCGGGACAGAGGAAAGCTGCCCACGGTGGAAACACCTGAATCTACTCATTAAAATGATATGAGAAACACTTCTGATACAACCAACCTGCTCTGGTGTAAAACCAGTTGTCATCACAGGGAGCCAGCTCCTTGTGCCTGGCAAGTTTCACTGTGTCAACCCACTCTGGAACTTTCAGTTTGCCAGACCTAAAAAAAAAAAAACAAGTTATCAGTGGCACAGGAGATCCAAACAACAATATATAATAATATAATGATGGTAAAGATGTCTGTATCTAAATGTTTACACACACACACACACAAAAAAGACCAGTAAGTGATTCCACTCAGAATAAGAAGCTCCTTACTCATATGTTGTGAACTACAATTATTTTATTGACCTGGAATTAATACATATACAAGCATGTACACATAATGTGGATTAGGATACATACAAATGATATAGAATAATCGATTATAGTGATTTTTAAATGTAAGAATCTGTTGGCCTAAAGTATTTATAAATAAAGTATTATATTATATTATTAATTATTATATTTAGAGGTTTATAGCAAATTATTAAATTAGCTTTTTTTTTTAAATAAAATATAAAAAACTACTTTTGTCGCGGCACGTTTGATCCTCCTCACTCCAGCCTCTCGGTGATTGACAGGTGTGTATCAGGCTGGCTGGTTAGTTTACTTACTTTTTGAGGAAAGCTGACAACGCCCTGACAAACTCCTGCTGGTTGACATCTTTCACCGTGACACTGGGCATCTAAAGGGTAAAAAAAAGACCTTTATGTGTGAGCATGAAGTTAAATTTGGAATATATGCCTTTAAATCCGTGGTGGCGTTGGAACATTTTTGCTAACATTAGCTAAACTTTAGCTAACAAATTAAGCTAGCTGGTGGAAGCACCGGCTAGCTTAGTAACTAACTGTGGGGAATAGCACACCTCTTGCAGCTGCCACATACAGACAGCTCCCGTGTCATTCAGTAATAACTGGTAATATCTTACGTTTTATATATATCCTACACAGCCGACAGCCAGGCGGGCAGGTGTGGAAGAGTCCTCCCCGGTTAGCTGAAGCTAATGCGGAGAAGCAGCAGGAGGAAGGATGCTGATGGGGGATGAAGGGAGACTGCCCTCATTTGGAAAGGATGATACCTGAAGTAACATCCACTCTACCTTCAGCTTTACTCAGCCTGTAAACCCGTTTTTAACACCAATGGTAAATTTAAATATATATGTAAACATGTGTGAATCAGTGTGTTTAAGTACGTGGCTACAAATAGTGTTGTACATGACCATTTATTTTCCACTGTAAGGATGTTGTGTGTAAGTTATTCCTCTTGAATCCCAGCAGAGGGTAGTGTTGTGGCACCTTTTTAACATCTCTGGCCCATTTCTGTTTTCTCAGACCTAAAGGCAGTGTGCGATGCAGTCAGCAGGAGTGGGGAGACAGCCGCTGGATAAGGAGGAAGGTTAGTAACTCTTTCAGTTTTCAACCATTAGTATCTGCTTTCTGCAAATACAGCGTTGCTTTTAATTGTCTGCTAGACACAGCTAAGCCTCCTTGTTGGCTGATGCGGTGGTTGTATAAATGGGCTCTTGGCTTTGAAGAAATTCACAAGTTACTCCACGTTATTCTACAAACATAACACATGTTTATTTTTTTTACTATCTTAAGTGTAATGGTAATGCAGGGGCCTGTTTGGTAACATGATTTCTGCCCTTGGAAAACAAAGCTGTGACTAGAATCAATGAGTTCTTAGTAAATCCACTCATTGTGTTCCTTACAGGAATATAGTTACTGTGTACTTTAAGGCAGCGTACAGCCATTACTAGCCTTCGTGCTCCTCTTGACCCTGTAATGGCCATAACACAAAAAACTTCTTCACTTATTTATCCCACTGTTTATATTGTCTCAACATCTGCAGGCAGTCTGAGTTAAACTTATGTTCCTAAACATAGTCAAATGAGCTGCAACAGTTTTTTTTTTTTTAAATCAGGATTGGGTGTCAATTCTCATTTATTGATGTACATTTTATTACATTTATTTATAACCAAAATGAGACTGCACAGATTGATTTTTTTGCCTTGTCTCAATCAGTCTGATCTCAATTATTAGCTGTTTACAAAATTTGAAAACAGTTGCAACTAATACCAATTTTTATTTGTTAAATGGGGGTTAAATATCATTGTATTGAGGACTGTACTGAGCTGTTTTGTGCACAAAAACTAAAATGAAACAAACACCCTAAGGAGTTGGAAGACTTATCTTTTATCAGAATCTTAAAGTTTTGGACTTTGCACTGAAATATAAAATTATTTGACAGTTTAGTGTGAATGCTAAAGTTAGGCTATTAATTGATTAGTACCAGCTTTCCATCATTTTCCTTGTTTTAGTGTAGGTGCAGGATTAGTTAAAAATGAAGGCAAACTTTCCTCGCAGCACTAATTACGTTGCTGCCAGTGACTTTTTAGCCATGTAGTTTGCCATTCTAAATTGCTGATAACACAGAAAATGTTATAAATTAATTGTTGCTTTTCTCGTCCCCAAAAAGTCAGGCACTTCTTTTCTGCTATGTAGGCTAACATCTTACACCAGCAGCGTGTGAAACACTGCATGTAAATCCAAGGTAGATGAATGTGTGTTTACAAATGTGCAGACATGTTCATGCACACACACACACACACACACACACACACACACACACACACACAGCGGCTCTGTGCTCTCTGTGTCAGCCCATCTAAGCTTCTTCCCCTCCCCCCTCTCAACATCTCTCTCCCCTTTTTGTCCCCCTCGCCCTCTCCTTTTCCCTCCCCTCGCGCTCTCCTGCCTGCTCGCACTATTTCAAGCCTCTGCTGAGGAGCGAGGGAGGGAGAGAGAGGCAGAGACGCACAGATGCGCAGTTAGGGAGAGAGAGAGAGAGAGAGAGAAAAGGGGAGAGAGGGGAGGGGAAAGCAGACAGGATTTAGAGTTCAAGTGCACGTGCAGAAAATAGGCTGAATAGAGGAGAGTCGGAGCAGAAAGGAAACCAGGAAAAGGAACGGCAGGGGCTGTAGACAAAGCTCACAGTAGCTCTTTCTCTCCTTCTTTCTTCCTCTATTTTCTTCTCACAGAAAGAGAAGGTATTAGTCTTGGAACAGAGAGGTGAATAAATGAAAAGCACAAAATTTGAATACTCTGAGCATAAAAGAAAAAAATGTATTCCTACTCCTGCCCCCACCTCTTTCCTCTCCCCACCGACACACTCCTCCTCTATCCCTCCCTCTTGGATATTTCTCCATTAACCTCCAGTCTCTCTTTCTCTCTTCTCTCCTCTTTCTCCCCTCCCACCTCTTCACTCACACACTTACACACATGCACATGCACACGCCCCGCACTCCTTCCCACTCATTTCCCTCACGCGCCCTTACTATCCACTCACTGGAGACCGACCGCAATGGGCTCCGTTTTTGTCCTTCGTTTTCTTTCGCTTGCCATGCTTTGCTCCTGGTTATGCCCTCATGTACGGAGGCACCACCACACAGACGCTTCACCCTTACTATGCGTGGCGTCCCTGAAAAAACGCAGGCCGTGGATTGTCCCTGCATCAGACTCCATGCCACAAGCCGCTTGTCTTTTCCTGTAAACAGCTTTTTTTCCCTCCTCTGCAGTATTTTTTTTTTAAACTCAGAACTCGACTTCTGTTTCTGTTTTTCCTTTTTTTTACCCCCCCCCAAAAAAAAAAAATTGTAGCTGTATTCTGAAGCTGGAGCTATGTGTTGAAGGAAGGGAAATCATATGAGATGAATGGACATAGGAAGCAGACAGGCAGAGAATGAGGGGAAAACGGAGAGCATGGTCTGCGGGAGAATGCAAGAAAGACAGAGAAAGATAGAGCAAGAGTGAGAGAGCCGCAGGAGAAAGAGTACCGGCATTGGCAAGAAAAACGGGAGGGGGAAGAGAGAAAAAGGAGGACCAGTAGGGGATAGACTTAGGAAGGAGGGACGGCTGGATAGGAATTGGCAAAATCGCGGGAAAAAGGAGGAAAAACAAAACTCCAGAATGAGAAGAAACTGGACTTCTCTCCAAATTCAGAGTCCCGCTCTCAGGTCGCTTTTGATTTTTGTTTTCTGACATGATTTTTCATCACTTCTGCCGTCACCCTTCTCATTCATATGTGAGTATACTGCATGTACACGTGCCTTTTCCCTTTTTATTCTCCATGTATCTGTTCCATTCTCCTCTCCTCCACCTTACTTTTTTAACTCTTCTCTTTTTTTTCCCCTCTTGTTTGAGAAATGTGTTCCCTAGGTTGCTAATCCCCCCCATCCTGTTCGTCTATCCCATCTCGCGCTCCACCTCTTTCACTGTCTCTCTCTGTCTTTCCCCCCCCTTCAACTCCTCTTTATCGTGGGTTATCACTGTTCTATTTGCCTCTCCTTCAAGGATTATCTCTGCTCACATTTAGACGAGGGCTCACTGAGTGCATTCAGTTTTAGGGGGCCCATGCATGGGAGGTTAGCACACGAATGTGTCTTATCTCTTTGCATTAGTCATGTGTACCTGTGTGTCTGTGCATGTGTGTGTTTTAATATATCGGGGTGTGATATAGAGTTAAAGGAGCCGGCAGTGGCGAATGGTCACTCCTGCATACGCATGCGTGGATTTGCACAATCACGTTTCATATTCAGGGAATACGTTGTACCGCCCCGACAATGATGAACAGAAATCAAAAACTAGGAGTTAAAACCAAATATAACAGAGAGCTGAAAAGTACTGCAGGGTCTCCCTCTTCCTGCCTCTTGCTCTTTCAGTCCTCCCATATATTCTCCCCCTCGTCTATCCCATCTTCCATTCGTTCATCCGGGTATCCCCAATCTAACTGTTGGTCTGCCTGTGAAGACAAAACCCACAATTCAAGATGTGGTTCGGTATCAACAAAAGATTAGGGTGGATTTGTTTCATGACATTAGCTAAGAGACAATCCTGAGAAAGTTTTTTTTGCACTGCGCACTTGGTCGAGATTACTTTTGTTTGAAGTGGTTAAGTTGAGGTAAAGAGAGAAGCTTCAGGGCACGTGCAATGTAAAGATGTTGACAGCTGTGGATTATGTGAAGTCATTGTTGCACGGTAAGTACAGTCGGTATGAGGCTCGGTGTGTGTAGCCTGTGTAGATGCGGGCGTATTACATATAACACAAGTCTGCTATTGCCTGTTTGCAGTCCAGCCGCTACAGCTAGCTTTGAATATACCTATTCATCCGTGGTATCAGCCTCAGATATCTCCTGGCATCTCTTTTCTTTCTCCGTCCTTGGTTATATATCTGCCTGCTCTGTTTTTTTATGTACACAGCCTGCCCGTTATCTCTGCCCACATTTTCTGTATCACTTGCCACAGTTGTTATCTAAATCCAACACTGTTGGCTGGTATCGTTCCGAGAAGTGTACATGAAAGAGTGTGTTCCTCCGCGAAGATGTTCTTTATTAGTGCAAATGTCTGAACGATAATCTCAGAACAATTTTAATTGTTTGTGCTCGTTTCTCTCTGGTTTATAATCTTTATTTATCGCATTTTGTATGTCAGAATTCAAGTTTTTTGAGGGCATGTGTCATATAAGCTTTAATTAAAGTGCGCATTTTAGATACCAGCATAGCTGAGACCGTTAGGTAACAGTTACTGGCCTAGTTTAGTAATAATCATCGGGGAATAAATGTGAGTTAAATCAATTCATATGCAATGATTTGATTAATACACAATGATATTTATGGGCAGAGAGCATCACTGCATTCTGTAATAAGGCATGGGGGGGGGAAGGCTTTTGTTTTAGCAGCGTCCCTGGGCCAACCTTTCTATGACCTCTGCTACAGCTCCTAAGAAATGACGGGAAAAGTCTTTGATGGCGTTTTTCATTTTATATATATATATATATTTTTTTTTCTTTGGCTGCAAACATCTCATCTCTTCAGCGCAACACAGAAACAGATCAGTAGAAATAAATCTCCCCCGAGGCTTCAATGTGCTCTTATTTGTTTTTAAATTAGATTTTTTTACTCTGCCAAACTTGCTTAGCACCTTTGATTCTTGTCCTGAGGGGATTTAGTGGTAATGCCAGTGTAGTGGGACCCCCAGGTTATGAAATATTACTCAGACAGACCTGGTGTTATGTAATCTTACATAACTGAGGCAGCAGCTCAGCAGGCTCGTGATCAGGGGCTCTGGAGGAGAAGCTATATGGGTCTACTTATGGTATGAACTCACTGGCAGGGTCAACGCACTCTTGAATACCTATGACTTAAAGGGGAAGAGACCCTTTAAGTCCTGAAGAATAACTTCACTTATAGCAGCTTGTCTTTATTTTTTTTTGTTGTGTAATTTCCCCAAACTTCCTTTTTGAGAGCTTAAGACTAGTTGTGATAATCTCAATTCACTTCGAATTATCTGTGGTTGAATTCAACCTCTAACCTCTTATAACACATATCCAATACACTACAGTCCCCTGCCATCCATATGATTCCATACGCTCACTGTGAATCTCGTGTGTTTCTCATTCATAATTGATGACATTCAACCACAGCATACATTAATGGGTCGAACAGACCTCAGGAATTCCCATGCAAGCTGCCATAGTGTGTAGCAGGTTTGAAAATGTGCTGCTGAATTTGTGTGTGTGTGTATATGTGTGTGTGTGTGTGTTTTTTAAGCAGTAAACTGACAAAATGACTGGTACTAGTGCAAAAGAAACAAGAGCCCTGGTGCGAAACACAAATGGAGAGTGTTGTCATTAGAGGAGGAATAAAAAGGCTCTGAGATAGGAGCAGGTGTTGGAGCAAACAATTATCTTAATGTGTCTTGGAACGAAAAAAATATACTAAATAAATACGTAACATATGCCTGTTTATTTTTTTAGATCGAGCCTGAGACAACCAGAAGCAGCGCTGATCTACATGAGGTAAGAACGAATATACAGGGGATATTTCGTGGTCTGTTTAGCCTATATAAAATGATTTTATGCGTAAGTACTTTACTGAACAGAGTTTTGTTTAATGGCACTCAGCAGTCAGGAACACTTGGTCAGCCATTTTAGTCTGTGGCCTGATCGAAACGTCAATGCACCATCAGAATAATTGAATTACTCTTCCCTGAGTCATTCTGTTGTGATTAACCTCACAGATATGTGCTAACTATGGGCCTCTGTGTGCAAAGCAGCATGCAGACAATCTTTTCGTTTTGCTAGCCCACTTATATCTGAGTCTGTTTGGTGTAACGCTGATGGCTGTGACTTATCTTAGTGAGTAACAAGGGAAAAGGGGGTCATCAGTTGGTCACGTCCCGATTATCAGATGTTGTTGAAAAGTGAGAGACTGTGGATATAAAGACGGGCCTGTGGACTAGCCTTGAAGCTAGCTTTGGCGATGCCTCACATTACATTTCTGTCTTTGTGCTGATGTCACCCCATGCCCCCAGACCAGCAGTACGAGAATAAGAGCTACATTCTGCTTCCACAACACAATAGAGCCCTTCTTGGCCTGATATTTTATGTTTTCGCAGGGCCCAATGCACACATGTATACACGATTCTCTGCAGGCAGCACGGGCTGTTGACTCCGATCTGGTTGATCTGTGCACTCTACCTGATGTTTCACTTCTTGTGGAAGCTGTTTGCTTAGAGATTTGTTGCACTTTGTCATAAAAAGTGTGCTGTAAATACGCTGCAGGCCATTTGTTAGATTTTTAAATACCCACTTAAAAATAGGAAATGTTAATGTTGCTGTATAAACTGTGCAGTAGCTGCATCACGTGTATTTTTCATTGGTCAGTGACAGAGAAGTCCCTGCAGTACAGTATGGTGGTGTGGTATGGGTTAACGTCTGAGGACCGAAGGAATGTGTCCGGGTCAACAGGGAGAATTCCTCAGTCCTTCGCGACTAGGTCACTGCACTGACAAGAGTCTGCCACCTATTTTAGTATGCACACTGCCTGTCTTTCTCTCCGCACTCCTTTTTCCTTCCTGTCCTTCGCTCTCCTTTTCCTTTCTTTTGCATTTCATTCCCTCCTTGCTCATTGTCCCTCTTTGTCTCTCTAGTGTCTCTTTCAGTTAATCTGTCTGTCTGTCTTTCAGTCACGCCATCTATTTCGCCGTCCTACTTTGCCTCATGTTTTTTTTTGTATTTTTTGCTCTGTCTTTTATTTGTCCCTGTGCACTTTTTTTTTGCTTGTGTTTTTCTTCTTCAGCTATTCATGCCTTTAGGTATTTATACACCAACGTCATGATTCTGTCATTGTCGTCTGGTTAATCCATTCTCAAACCCTTTTTCTCACTTTCTCTGGCACATTGAGTTCAGTGCTGCAGGTGCTTTCAAGAGGACAGGGGGAGTCAGACAAAGAACAACATCTGTACATTCTCTATATATGCTCATGAATACTGACATGCTTGTTAATAATGCAGCACAGTAACACACATATGGTGCCTGGTGGTGCTGGGCATGTATGATTTATACTGTCCGTTCCTACACACAGGCCAAAGGGGCTTTCATACCAGCTATCTGTATTCCTGTGTGGAGGAGTTTGCAGAGTCTCACCCTCATCATTGGCTGACAGCAGGGGTGACAGACAGACCCCTAGGTACAGAAGTGTTTCCGCTGATGGCAGATGTGGCGATTTGACACAGTCTGATCCTCAAACACACACACACACACACACACACACACACACACACACACACACACATACGTTCACTGAATGGAAGCACATTTCTTGCTTTTACACAGATGTGGACAGTTTTATGTCTCAGGCAAAGAGATAATAATGAAAGACACATCTGGAGATTCACTTGTTCATAATCTGGACAGTAGAGACAAATGTATATGAAAAACACATAATCTAATCTAAAGTAATCTGGCAAACAAGTGATGTTTGCCAGATTACCAGCAGACGTATAGAAGCAGATTTCTGTGAATAAGTATTCTGCTAAAGAAATAAGAAAATCAAGGGTTTTAGTTCATTTAAAAGTGTATTTCAGAAACAGACATTTTTTATTATACTAGTGATTCATTCATATTCATCCATTTATGAAAGATTTTAAGATTCATCTATTTAAAACAAGAATATTTTTAGTTTTGTTGTGTATTTTCTTCATATCATCCTAACTGTCAGGTGCATTTCTTGTCCATTTGGGTTAGCTACTGTTTCTGTTTTTATTACCTATATTTGATATATAAATATATATATTTGATTATATTTACAGAGCTATTTTAAGTAGCAGACTGTGCCAAATTGGATTCAGAATTTAAGACTTTTTTTTAAATAATCAAAATTTGTGTGTGTGTGTTTGTTGAGCTCAGCACCAAACACCCAAAGCCCTGGCAGTTTCAGACAGTGAAGGGAGGTGAGACGTGAGTAATAGCAGTGACTGATGATGTCACAGACAGCATCGCACCACTTTAGCTGCCCCTCTGACCCGGCTTTAGGATGGCGGCAGCAGCGCGCAGGCACCCGTGGGTAACACACGCCAAAGCACATTAGAGGCAGGGAGATGGAGAGAGGCGGAGAGAGAACACACAGAACAGAGCTCAGGGGGACAGAGAGAGAGACGGGGAGAGAAAGAGAGAGAGACAGACAGACAGGGTGGGGTGGGGGTGTCAGATTAAAGCGGAGAGAGAGAGAGAGAGAGAGAGAGAGAGCAAGAAAAAGCTGAGAGACATAGCAATGTTTGCCTCTCCAAGCTTTTTTTAAGCAGTCTGTCTGGTTGGAGTTGATGTTCTACATCACTGCCTCAGGTTTCTCTCACTGTCCGTCTTGCACTCTCCCTGTTGGTTTCGCTTCCTCTATCACTTATGTTAAAATACAAATGGGTCATTGCTTAAACAGGAAAAGGGAAAAGACTGATAAAGAACAGTTTCCATAATTGATTAATTGTTATAGTTGTTATTCTTTATTGGGCTCCGGCTCACAGAGAGGAGAATTTGATGCCTTTATCCTTTGATGTTATTGTAGAAATATAATAAAAATACAAAAACAACCAACAGGGTGAACCATCTCTCTCTCTGCCCTCATTTTCTATCTTGCTCTAGACCGTCAAAATTAAAGTAAACCAAAATAGAACGAATAGTAAATATAAACTCTGACACATTTTTTTTAATCTTTGGCTTCTCGCCCTCTTTATACTTTCTCTTGTTGGTGTCCATGGTCACTGTCTGTCAACTTTACTCACTGTGTGAAATCGCCAAAGGTGAAAATGATAGTGTGAGTTCAACAGCAGTGAAATGAGCGACAGTGATTCAGTCAAAAAGGCAGCTGAGCTTGGCTTCCCCATGCAAAGACTCAGATTGAAATGAGAACTCCCCTCCTGTGCTGCTCCACCGGGTGCACTGTGTGCTACAAAAAAAGCAGCTTAGGAAGATTTATATAAAGCAGCAGTAAAATTAATGTTGCACAGACATACACTAAAAAAAAAACAATAAGATGTCTCATCTGTGAGAAATGTCTTTACCTAAAATCCATCAGTGTGCACTGCAGTAATCAGTCGCTAATCGCTAGTTCCATCTATGGAAATTATAAACAATATCATTTTGCATGTGCACACTCCTTACCTGATGTAAAACAATGAAATAAAACCTAGTCAGATCATAGTTTACAAACATATTGTCCAGTGACAAGAGCTAATTGAAAACATGAAGCCGATTGAGACTTTTATCGCTTAACATCCATCTCAAGAGCCCGAGGAACCTTGAGCTGGAAGTGGAGAGCGCTCGTTCATAAGCACTTGGCACCCGCGATGTGTTTGTTTTTTTGCCACTATCACTTCAAAGTCACATTGAGTTCAGACTCCCAAATGGCTCTTGATGCTTTGATCTCGCAGCCGAGAGATGAGCTGACACACAAAACCCCAGCAATCCTGTTTGCAATTTCAAGGTGATACTCCAAAGCACAAGACTCTCAAACATTTGTTCAACATAGGCTAGAGCCTCTGCTGTGATATACCGCAAGTGATAATGAGATACAACAGAAGATATAGGCAATATTACAAAAAAACTGTAAACCCAGCGTTTGTGGTATAAATACACTCATACAGGTAGGAAAATGATATCAATACTACTGGAATCCGTCACATATGTATCGCTCAGCTCAGAATAATATTCTCAACATTGGAAATATGATCGTCTATCAAATCTCTAGTGATTTCTCCATCACAGTCTAGACAAATATAGTCGAACGGTATATCATATGTCTGCCAAAGGACCTCATGCGCTGATAAGCTAGAATATGTACTGTAGATTTTCTCCGATATGAACATAGTACTCTATTACAATTTTGTGTGCAGAGTATTTTTCAACTGTTAGCTGTAGAACCGTTGTCGTATTTGTGTAGAAAATAATCAACCAAGAAGCTTTGTTCTTTTAAGAGTTCGCTGTAAAACAACTAGAAACTGGACAAGAAAAGCCTTTTTCCAATCTGAACATGTCAGGGTCCTCAAAGGTTTGCCTGCAAATGTCAAGCTCCAGCTGGGAGTTTGAGTTGAAAGGTCAGAATTAAATCTTTGCTGGCCTGAGATTTCTCATTTTATCATGCTTGGTGAGAAAGAAATCTGTATTTTAGACACAGAGTACAAGTGAAAAAAAGGTCATAGTTCGCTTTAAATGCAGCTGGTGTGTGCAGACAGTGGGGTAGTTTTCTGCTGCGAGATCAAGGTTTGTTTATTTACAGCCGTGACCCTCTCACCTCGGTTATCGGCAAAATTGGCTCGGACAAAAAACACACAGGGAAACTGTGTAAATAAAAAGCTGTAATAACAGTAAAGAATTTAAAACAGTTGAAGTAGTGGATAAGAAGTCCTTTAAAGGAATGTCCTAAATATATAATGCAGAACAATCCATTTTATTTAACCAGCAGAGAAGCTTGATGAAATTATTGAGAGACTTATAGAAACCAGCAGTATCATCTGAGCTCTATGTCCACTTAAAACCACCACCTGTGATGTAGGAATGCTGCATTAGTCTTTAATGCACAGCTGCTCTCATGTTTCTCACTGTGTTTTCTCGTCTACCTCGCTTAACCATCCATTTTAACCATCAGTGACCTCAAAGCAGTGAGGTTTTGGCTATAGAAATGAGTGGTCATTCCCAAGTGTACAGTTAGTCGCTGTGCTGCTGGTAACACATCACCCTTCCAACCCACTAACACCCCTCCTCCACCTCCTCCTCAGTGGTGCATCACCCCACTCACTCGCTTTCAATCTCTCCTTCTCTCTCCTTCACTCCCTGGCTTAATATTGATCTGAATTCATTTGTTTCCTATTGATCTGCCACTCCACCCTCTGCCGCATTGAGCAAACACAAGGACACACACCATGCACACAAAAGCCTAGAGCACATGCGAGTCTCGCACAAGCCTCATGCGTGCACATGCACATATACCCAAAGAATTAAAGGCGATGAACACCCCTTTAACAAAACTGTTGTACATGAAATGCTCTGAGGGTTCATATACACACACCGACACTGCAGGCAAGACGCACCTGCAATCACACTGTCTTGGTCTGAAAGATTTCAAAGGCTGAAAACACATGAAAAAACAGTTAGCAGAGGTCACAGCTCAAGCAGCAGACAAGCTAATGACATACAAAGGAACCTGGATTCTGTATTGATCCAACACTTCAGGTGTGAGATGAAAACATGAGCAGTCTAGGGCTGCCACTGCCAGGCGACACAATTACGGCCGCAGTTCATTTCTCAGGTTCGCTGGATTGTATTTAGAATCATTAGTACAACAAATGGACTGAATTCATTTCGATGGTAATTGTGTGGAGAGATAAAAGCCAAGGTGACATTAGTGGGAGTAATTGTGTTTTTGAAACACCGTCTCTTAAAAAGCATTCATAGATTTCATAGTAAATTAAGTCAATCAAGGTTAAAACCACACTACACACCTTTAATGAGGTTTCCAAAAATGCTTCATTGTAGAAATTGACAGTGGAAATAATCGTATCACCGGAACACTATTAACACAATAAAACTCACAAACTGCTTGAATAATTTCTGAACATGAGTGCAGTCCATATATTTATAAATACTGTCAAATAGATTTGGACCTTATCGACATCAAAATCATCGTTGTTTGTCATTGAATGACGGCACACTGGACAAAAAAAACCCACAAAGAGCCACTAACAGCTTTTGTCTTCAGTTTCAATCTGCAGCGATGTAAACACCCGAGTGCACATCGGTAAATTCAGCCACAAAGTCCATCTGTCTCCATTCAAGCTGCGCTGAAACATCCTCTATTCAGTGATAATTGAATAAAAACGGCACTGAACTTTAAGGAAGCACACATATGTGGTAATTTAAGTGTAAAAAAAAAGAGAGAGACTTTTTTTTTAATATAACGCCGCGTTTAGTGTGACAGTTTGACCAACTTTTCTGCAGTCCCACCAGCCTGTCCAAATTTTTGGCTGGTGGCATCAAGTTGCCATGACACCAGACTGTTTGTCCTGCCCTCTGACCTCCTTTCAGGACATGCTGTGCTCAGTCAGACTGCATCTCCAGCAGCGGCTTGAGTTCAAAGGGCCGGAGGGAAAGTAGCAAGGGGGGGAGAGGCTGCGTTTCCTCTTGGTTATATTAGATAAGATGCACCACAAGCTCTCTAAGTGCACACCGACAGGAACACACAAGCCCATATATATATATATATATATATATATATATAAATATATATATATATATAAATGTACTTACATACCCATGTGGGAATTAATGAGTACACACTGACACAAAAGCCACACATCTCTGTGTTGTCTTTCATTGTGTCTCAGTGTCATAATTATTGCATTTGTTTGGCTGACTGCTGTTTAATTTATGATGTTGGATTGTATTTTCCAGCATTATTAATGTATTATTCATCATCATTGTCTTTAACCGTCTCTGCAGTACATGTGTTTTCGTACCACCCTCTCATTCATGCTTTGTTGATGGGCACAGTGTTCGTTCTCACCATTATCTTCCCACTTTGTTAATCCATTTCTTCCACCACAAATCTATTTATTTGTTTGGATTGCCAAATGCAGGGTTTGGTCCATTAGGATTTTATTATCTCGATGCATTTTTTTCATTGTTGAGTTTTTGTGAGAAACATCGCCACTAAACTATGTGGACTGGATAAAAGGTCAGATAAAGTTGTGTCTGGATGACAGGCTTTATTTATTTACATATCCCATCATGGCCTTATTTGTTTATTGATGTTCCCCTTTTTTATGTTGTGGTATGCTAATAATCTGTGCAATGCTTTGTTGATTTCAGGCGGTCAGCCATGGAAGCTCCCCAGTGAGAAGAGCCATGGGAAAAAAAAAAATCTCCAACTAGATCCTGGTTGTAAGGTAAACGCTTCGACCACATATGTTCCTTCCTCTTTTATACCGACAAAGATTCTGAATGTGGATGAAGTGAAAAAGAGAGCAAACAGCTTGATAGATCAGAGCTATTGAAGGAGAACAACAGCTTCGGCACTAACACATTTCCATATCCCTCAGCTTCTTTTTTTTTTTTATTCTCTGACAGTCTCTTTTATTTTTATTCTTATCATGGAACACAACTTCGTCCTAACTGACAACATGTATTGAAACAAAATTGTTATATCGGCTCCCACTATAAAGAGACTACTTCCCAGCTGGGCTAACTCATTCAGAGCTGTTGGAAGAAGGCTAAATAGGAGAGCCATTATTGTATGTTAGTCATCATAATTGCTTATGGGACCTCACATAACTGCCCTTCGGATTACTCTCTCTTTGACAAACACTTTATACAAAGAAAGAAATAAGCATATATTAGCCAACCAAAGCTGCCTTGCATCACAGTGTCAAACCAGCAATAAGAAATTCAAAGCAGCGCACATTATTTAAAATAATTACATATTGGAGGCATATAAAAGCCTTCGTTATGGAATCAGAACATTGAATTGCTGGTGTATATTTTTTTTTTTATGCTTGTGTGTGTACTCACACAATCTCCTCTCCTTCACACACAGCGCACACGCATACATATATACAGGACATGCACGTACACACACTGGCCCACACAACCCAATAGCCATTGACAACAGTGCCCTAGCAACCATTGGGCATCATGCCAAGCCACTGAGGTTGCCTGGTAGTGTGTTCCCATGGTAACATTTTCTGCCTTTGTAAATAAGGTACGAGGAGAGTGAAAAAGGGGGGTTTTGGAGAAATTGCACTACAAAATCTCATTCTATCTTGAGAGAGCTAATAATTTATGGTTTGCAAGTAGCAGACACTTAATCCTGGCCCCACACCAAGCTGTATTCTTACTCAAGTGCTGCATTAGCATCAATGGGGGAATCTAAGTTCTGAGTGCTCACCACACATGGCCAGATCTGGTTTTAAGGAGAACAGGAGGGGAGCATGTTAGTCTTCTTCCCAGGTCTCTGAATGAGTTCTTTTTATTGGCAAGAAAATCACTTGATCATTGATGGCTCTGGTTAAGTTAAAATTCTATGTTCATTGTATATTCTGAGAATATTTGATTTGTCCATCCACTCACCCAATTTTCTATTATTTTTCTATTAATTGAAAAACAATTATGTCCTGAGCAGTGTGTGGCAATCTATAAAATCGGGTGTACCAGCAGTAGTACTTGGCTCTGAGCTTGAGAGCCTCTGTCTGATGCCTAAATTCCTGTTGAACTGGCATTCGCCAGTTTATTTGCTGTCACTGGGCAGATTTCACTCCTCTCTGCCCCTTCATTGTTTGGGTGGTGTCGTAGTCTCTGTGCGTCACTTCTCAAAGACAACGAGTGGTGGTGAGCCACCTGAAATCTTTGTTCTATCTTTGACCGTAGAGACTAATTTGGTTATGTGTGTGTGTGTGTGTTCAGTGTGTGTGTGAGGTTGCTATTATAAATAATAGCGGCCTCTTTAATTGACAGAAATTTCTTGTTGCGAGGCAGATGTGGGCTTGGTTTTAGAAATCATGTTGTTAATTATCTCTCCAGTTTGTCAGACAGTCAGTTTTGGTTTTTTTATTCCGTTTTTCGTGGTTTCTCTTGTAAAATATATTTAATGAGGCTTTGAAGGCTCCTCTGTGGTATTTTATTTTTCAAATTCATTTTTGAGAATTCAAAAGTGTCACAAATTCTCCTAACAATTTGTTTTTTAAAACAAAATTCCAGATTTAATTTCTTTGGACATGTAATGCCTCAACTAAGGCTCTTCATTTTTGTTTTATTGATAATAGAAAATTCCCATCACATAACTATCCTAGTTATTTAACGATTGCGTTCTTTAAGCTACTACAAAATAAATGCATTGTCTGTTAGTTATCTCAATCTAAAGACTTCTTATCAAAGAAGTAAAGAATCAGAACATTTGTAAAGATTTTCTAGTCTGCCTACATGATAAGCAAAACAAGAATTTAATTATTTGTGAGTGAGAAACAGTGTGTTACTGCTCAGCTGTCAGCTGGAAAAATTACCCTATGGTGATCAGGTATGGGATTATTCGTATATCTTCCATATAAGAGATAAAGGAGTGGGTGTGAGAGCAACGATTACAATTTAATTAGCAAACTGACTTTACAAAATTAATAATGTGGTGGAAAAAAACAACAAAAAACATAATGTAGTGTTTAGCTTTTTTTAGAAATCAGATCATGAAAAAAATAAACTTCTGCTAGCTTCTCATCACTATTTTCAGTGATATGTTGTTTCATATTTTTTTTCTCGTCACATCTTGGATTTTGGCAGTTTAGCTCAGCAATGTTGCTTTTGGAATCCAATATTGTCAGAAGTGATTAAAACATTAATAAAACAGCTAATACTGACAAGCTAATATTTGATTCAGCCACATGCTTTAATGCAGATTAAATGTGTTGACAGCTTTCGGTTTAAATGTCGTCACTGTACAAACATCTTACTGGATTACTGTTATGCTCTGGTAGCATGTTTTCTACACTTCTACAATGTTTTGGTGATCTCACGCGTCAATACTTTGGTTGAACTCGATTAATTTGTTTTTGCTCTCTCCGGAGGGTGAACTGTTATTCTCGCAAAGCTTCACCTGACCCAACACCATCCAGAGTTTGGGCACGGAAGCCACCCTGGCCTCCGATTCAGGGGCTTCCCACCAGACTCAGACTGACACACATACACACCCAGGCGGATTGGCAAAGAGCTGGCATTGGCACAACCATGCCGCATGCATGCGTGATCCGACTGCGAATGAGATGGTGAGAGAGGTTTAAAAAAGGGGAGGAGTGGAATCAAGGGGATGAAGGGGAGACTTAGTTGGTATGAACAGAGAGATTGTTTTTAAAAAAAAAAAAAGAAAGAAAGAAAGAAAAAAGTTGTAAAAGATTTTGAGGCATGAAATGTTCAGCGATAAAGGACAAAAAAAGAGGCACTTTGAGAGGCAGGAGTACATCCAATAAAAAAAATGAAGGGTAGGTGAAGGGTGGGCTTTTAGAATGGCAGGAGGCGGTGGAGAACGGCGGGTAAATGGGTTTGTGTTTGGAAGCTGGCCAGTGAAAAAACAATCCAAGTCTCTATCAAGCATATGGTGTTGCCAAAACACGGTATTCACCCTTTAAAGTTAACTCTTATTTGACTTATTTATCTGTGAACGGGAAGTTACAAGTTTACAAATTACTCTAATTTCTGATAAAGAAAGTAGCTATTCATCGTCATGGTTGTGGCAGGAAAAAGAGTGATTTAGCTTTTAAGACATCAGTGATATGCTACTTGTTTGTTTGAACCTAGCTCTAAAGAAAGAGAGGCTCCAGGCATGGAGAACTTCTACATCTTAAGGTTGTATTTTTGGTGCATTGACCAAGATGAATAGAAGGCCTAGCAGCTCAGCCGTGCAGCAGCTATCAAGTAATCAATGAGTCCTTGAGGCACACAGGAGCAGTGTCAAAACACAGCCATTGACTGCTAACAACAGCCAATTTGCCGCTTTTGCAGAAGATCACCTCAGCTAGATGTCGAATGTGTGGGTGCGCCCCATTATTTATGGAGTATAATGAGGGAGATTGACTGGATAGTGCTGTTACTCCAAATTGTCGTCCAATTACTCACCCATTAGATCCTATTTGCTACATTGAAAACTGTTCTACGATGCAACTATTTCTGCATTACCTGCTCATACAGCGTTCAGTTTTAGTGTGCGGAGATGTCTGACAGCTGCCTGAGATTGTGACGAAGACAAAGCAAATGCATACACCACTCTGAAAATGCATCTTCAGTGCAGTATTTGAGTCACTCACTCATACATTCGTGCACTCACCGCTGTCTATAGCTGTTTAAAGGCATGGTCATTGCTACATGCAGCACTCGGTATCATCCCTGGCTTCTCTGCAGCGTTGTTTAACGCTGTGGGGTGCTTCCCATCTGTGATATGGTTTGCCCTTGTTAGTATTAAGACCTAAGGCTACTGCCGCAGTGATGTGAGTTAACACTTAATAAGAGCTACAAGGTTCGTTTTCCTTTTTTTAGAAGTGCATAGCTTTTTTTTTATAATGTTTTTATTTTTTGCCAAAGATTAATTGAATAAAAACTTTATTTGAAGGACAGGCAAGGGAAGATTACTTAGATGGCACCTTTTAACAACAAGGCAACCATAAGAAGACAAAGATACGGTGCTCCTTCGATCAGATGAAGAGGTCGTATCTGATAACCTTCTTCTGGAATCTTGCTTCTGTTTCTGTTAACCACAAACAGCAGCAAAGCAGCTTCAGACTTCAACCTCTGAAAGACAATAAAATAGTTTTCTAAAGTGCTGAATCGAATCCGTGAGGATATGGAAGATTCCAGCAGCTTCACTTGCAGAAGTAGGTCAGGCAGACGCCTACAGTAAGCAACTGCAGGTTAAGTGCTTGTCTTTGTATTCAGAGACAGTGAAGGTCTGCCTTGGCCTCTGGTGGAGGGGAGGAGGGGTGTCTATGTTCTGGGTCTACCCACAAGAGGGAGACAAGTACACAGAAATGCAAAGAGTGCATTATTTCACATGCACACCTCTCTTACGGTATTAAACTTTGATCTCATAGTTTTTCTTATAAAATATGATGCAAGCTGTTACAAAATATGCACCGAAGCTTGATGATTGTGTTGATCATAAACATGGCTTTGAGATTTTTGAATGAAGTAAGACAAGAGGGGACAGATGACAAATAGAAGACTGTGTGTGGACGAAGAGGAAGAAGAAGAGACTTCGGTGCTGACCATGCTCCGGTGCTCTGCAGTGTGAGGTAGTTGGTTGTATGGTTTCGCATAATAAACAGCCTGGAGATAACTGTACAACCTTCTAGCTTTCCCTGCGGAGTCACCCAGACTTCACATAGATGCCATGATCATCCTTTGTGTCTCTTGATGTGGTGAGTATGAAGACCAAAACTAAGTCTTTGTAGGATTACAAGCTGAAATCGTTCCAGTATTTCATATTAAGCATGATAAAGTAATAAGTGAGAGAAGATTTTTTTTTTTTTTTTAGAGCTGTAGCTGAGGTATAAAGGGCGAAAACAATGCACAGACAGATCACATGTTCATAATCAGATCTAAAAGAAATTCTCATTTCTTCTTCAGCTAATCTAGTCTCAAGCCTATAATTAAAACAAAACAAAAAAACAAGCTACAAAACTGTTTCAGTGCCGACTTTAAATCCGGTACATCAGGTTTTTTGCTGTTGAGGTCCAGCTAATCCAGACATCAATAATACCCACCTTGCTCTGCAGTGCTCCTTGATTTGTTATTTGGTGCAGTCCAATGGGGTATAGAGCCAACTGTCAATAGCGGTTTGTTTTTTTGTGCTTTCTTAGCATGCCATGCACAGGAATACAAAATATGTCTTCAGATGATGGTAGAATGTGAGGAGATGCTTAAAAAAAACAGAAAACATGGGGGTCAAGGACATTTTTTTTTATTGTCTGCAGGGTGAGACGGTGTGTTTGCTCACTGTATTGCCTTAATTTTTAACGTTTTTAAGTACTGTTCGATTTAGGACAAATATATAGACTTTTATGTGTATAAATCTGTCTGAATCTGGAATTTGAGCAGTTTCCAGTTTCATTTGAGTTGTTTCTGTGGGAGCCCACTGTTCTCTATAGCCGTGGCAGATAATGACAGCGCGCCCAGACGTTAGTGCAGTGTGTCCTGAAGCACAAGGCTGTATGTGAACTTGCTTACTGCCTCCGCCTCCTTCTCTTCTCCGCACCCCAACCCCTCCTCCACCTCTTCTCCTCGCTACCCACCACCCCCACCCTCCTCCTCCTCCTCTGTCCCCCAGTGTGTCTGGCTAGTGGCTCAGACACCCAGTATCCGCATTGCGTTGCAGTGCTCCGACAAGGAAGGGGGAAAAAAGAGCACATATCAGCAATCTGCCGAGAGCTGCTCTTTTCTGTAGCACACAAAGAAACAGCTCCCTGGCATGTTCCAACTTAAGAGGGTACGCAGCCATCACAATACAGTTGTTGGCCACCCACTGTTTTATGAAAAAAATTTGACAGGTCCTGTATTTGTTTTCACATGTAATTAATTTACGGACACTTTTCTCATTAATGTGTAACTATTTTTGCAATGTTTAAATGACACATTTTTCATTTTTTCATTGAGCTCCTCAAATTAAAACACATTCATCGTATATGTTGAAGTTCTGCTATGTTTTAACATCTGTGTTCTCGTCATGATAATATTCAGGAATGTCTGAAACAAAGGTGGACATATTAATGTGTGAATTGTACAGATAATTAATATAATTTAAAAGCGGAGCAGCAGTGTTGTGGTCAGAATGGCTGGGGGTTAATCACCTTTGGGCTTGTTGTGGCTTTGATCCTCATGCTGTGTAAAATCCACAGCCTCTGTCTATGAGATCCCTCCACTCTCCTCTTGTTCCCTCCCTTCGCACACACACACACACACACACACACACACACACACACACGTGTGCACAGCAGTGCACGAGGACGAATGTGCACACACACACATATGCCCCTCCCTCTGAACAGTCTCTCTCCTCCAGATGCATAGAGTAGCAGCGCAAGTTCAAACACACATACACAGAGCAATAGACACCCACGTAGAGACACATGGCAGCATGTGAACGTAGACTTCTTTTTCTTTTTTCTTTTTTTCAGGCGTGACGTCCCGTCTCGCCTGGAAAAAAAATGTGAGGGGTTAGAAAGTGAGGGAGAGAGGGGCAGAGATGAGGAGGGAAGGATGAAAATGAGGGGATGGGCTGAGACAGAGCAGGGGGAGGCGGGGACATAGTGATAATGTTCAACCAAGAGAAGAAGAAAGAGCGATAGCTGGAGATACTGCATGCTTGCATAAGTGTAACTGTGTGTGTGTTTGTGTGTGATGTATGTAGGTGACACAGATTTATGAAAGGAGGGGGTCATAGCGCTGTTGGTGGTTGTTGGGGGTTGGGGGAAAGTGGGGTTGTTGGTAGAGCACCAGATAATGGAATCAATGCAATTGTCTGTGTGTGTATGTGTGTTATACTGTGTGTGTGTGTGTGTGTGTGTCCGTGTGTATGTGGCGTACCTGCCTCATAGACGTTGCCTGTTCGGACTCTAATCGCCTGGAGAATTAGTGATGTGACTTGGCAGAGGGAAACAGGCACAAAACAGAGCCAGGGACAGCGCCTGAGAGAGGGATAGAAGAAGAGGAGAGACAAAAAGAGGAGAGCGAGAGAGATGGAGGGGTAGCGAGAGGGAAATAGCTTTTCTGTTTGCTGCTGCGAACGGCGCTCAGAGAAAAGGAAGCCCGTGAAGATGGGGCAGGATAGGTTTTATGAAGCGCTATTTTCTTTACCACTGGATTAATTGTTGTTTTTTTTCCTCTCAGGGGGAAAACGGATCAATAACTCATCGTAAGAATGTGTTGTGTGTGTGTGTGTGTGCGTACGTACCTTTTCTATTTTTGTGCACTTGTTGTATGCATGTGCACACTGACATGAGTACAAATGTGTGTGTGTGTTCATGTAAGGAACACCAGGCAAAGGCAAATGGTGAGTTCAGAATGACTTGAGCGGGCCGTGCAACAAATCGAGACCGACCACATTCACCCGCCATCTTCCTTCATTTGCGTCCACCCTCATGTTCATTCTATTTGATATAGATTTTATTTATTTAATGAGGATATTTCACTTCATTTTTCCCTCTAGCCTCTGGTTCACATCCTCCGTTCTTTGTCTCTGGTGCTTTTGAAAGCAACAGAGGAGCTCATAAAAACTGGGGCAGAGGAAAATATCTCCAAGCACAGAGACAAAGAGGAAACAGAGAGAGGCAGTGTAAATTTTCACACAGACAGCAAAAGGCTTCACGTTCTCTGCGCTTTTGGTGGAGTCGCATGTTTGTTTGCATATGTATACACCTGGCCAGAGACAGATTTTGTGAGTTTGAGGACTGAGTATTGTGATGAAGCTGTCAACCGGACAGGCGTGCATGTAGTGCAAGTGGAGCTTTACAGCTGTGTGGCAGTTGTTTGAACTCATATTCTTCATGTGCTATCTGCAGTGTCAGAGCTCGTGTGACATTTATTTTGTCTGGGTAAGAGTAAATCAGTGTTAGTCCCTCAAGGCTGAACATCTTTGTCATGGGGGAGTGATTGCATAATCCTGTGAGATCACAAGGCCTGTAGGAAATATAAGACGACAGTGTTGTCTGCGGCTCCAGGCACAGCTGTCTGCGGATGTTACATGCATGTGCACATTGCACAAGCAGATTCCACCGCATGTTTATATGAAATTTATTATGATGCCGCTGCTAAAGCGTATGTTATCCCATCTGTGCATATATATATATATATATATATATATATGAAGTGCGAGGGATTTTTTTCCTCAGTGAACGTGTGTGTCGGTCTCTCTGTCTGCCAGCAGGGGGCATTTTGTTTGAATGTGTTACTGCACAACACTGCACCGACTAACAGGCGCCGGCTTTGTCAGGAGGAAAGAAATTGAAAAAGGGATAAATAACACTACGAGGGCTGATATTTATGATGTGATTTACCTATTCTGACGGAATTTGCTTCTTTCCACAGGATGCGATCCGGTCCAGGTTGTGCAGACGTGATGGGAGAAAATATTTCATGTCGAACTGCATCGATAGCAAGCAACGGTCATCATTCCATGTGACGTATAAAACTGTCTCTCTTCTTAGAGCATATTTTCTTATTTTAGCTATCAGTAGTTATATTGTTTATTAACGTAAAGGTCAAAACTAAGGTAGAGTGAGCTTACAAGGAAACAATATGAACAACATGGCACGTTAATGCCGAAGAACCCACTGAAATACGTCATACATCACAGATGTATAGTCGGTGTTTTGCCTTTGGATGAGTCTAATTGAACAATAATTCCCTTCCTTGGTGTGCTTCGTTGTCCCTGAGACCCTTAACCTGTGATGATATGAAAGGTCACAGGTGAGGTCCTTGGGAACAAAGTTGCATGCATTTCCTTCTAGAAGCTTAAGCTGGTTTTTCTATAATTAAACTTAGACATAATTTTTGTATCATGTTATAAGGATTCTGCAGTGACTCACCTAAGAGGGGACGTTCCACTTGTCACGAAAAGCCAAGAAGACGCAGCGTGGTTCTCTGTAGGGGGCAGTTCCTTTTGGCCGGCTTTGTGTGCTGAATACGTTCATGTTTAAAAAAAAAAAAAAGACAGCCAAGGGTCATGACCCCGATATATGATTCGCGTGGGATTTTTCAATCAGCTTCAAGCAACTGAAAATTACAACAGTCTGGACCTGTAGACAGGAAACATTTTACAACAGACAAGAATTAACTACAGACATTTTAACACTTCCCATGGCAACTGAAAATATTGAAGAAAACATGTTGCCACTGTAGAAAATCAAAAGCCTGAATGAGATTCCTACAGATCAAAATGCTGCATTATTTCTTAGAAAATAAACTTTATTAAAATATTTGTCAATTATTTTTCTTTCTTCTGTTTTTTAGTTTTTGTTACTTGTGGAATTCTTGCACCTTGTTCTGATTCTTCTTACCAATAAAATTCATAAACATCTTGTATTGTTTTTGTTATTTTTGCTCTCCCACTCCGAAGATCAGATCAGTGTAAAGATTATCATTTTAATATTAACTCCCACAAGCGAGCACAAGCTAAACTCCCCAGGTGAATCAATAAAAATGACGTGATTCCCTTTCAGACTCTCACCCTGACGCTCAGCCAGGGTGGCTCAGTGTTCCCTGGCTCTCGGCCTTTCGTGTGTTTGTGCATCCCAGGACAGTTGACATTGATTGTGCAGGAGACAGACTGAGACACATTAGTACCCAGCTCGCTCCTGCTGCTGAAAAACACATTAACTGGCTGCATTGGGAGCCCTGTCTGGTAACCATGGCAAAGCACACAGGCAGGGAGGGGGTGGAGGAGGAGGAGGAGGAAGAGGAGGAGGGTTGAGACGGGGCAGCGGGTTCAGCGACAGTCTCTCAGGGGTTGTCTTTCTCAAACACTCCTTTCCTTTCCTCCAGTCATGTCTGTCATTTTCTTTCAGCCTCTTTTGAACTGACAGCTTTTCACTCTCGTTCCCGTCCCTCCCCACACAGTTATAAACACATTTGCATATTTCTTTTGTCCTTTCTTGCATTCTTCTTATTGACATTGACCTCATACTCCACCCTCTTATCTTACTACCCTAATCTGCCACTCTAATTTGCCTTTTTTTCCCCCCTCACAATACATTTTCTTCATCATCAATATGGTCCTTGGTTGTGGTGGAGGCACAGTAAGGTCAAAATGTGGGATGAATGCAGCTCTGCAAAATGATTTTCCACTTCATGCTCATAAAATCCAAGCACTTCTCTCTCTTTAACACAACTCAACAAGTTTTTTGTAATCATTCAGATAGAAGAAGTCATCATATAGAACTCACATTTATATATATTCTCCTTGAATTGTGAACACATGTAAAAGGACATACCTGTTTCTATAATAGAGCAAGTGTTGACTCCAGCTTGACTTTTGATTAAATTATTGTACACACCCAGATTTAACTCATTCTTCACATGTATTATTATGGGAACTTCAAACATCAGCAGACTAGAGACTTTAGTATTACAGTTGTAACAGCATGCATGTTGTCACTCTGCGAAGGAAAGAAGTTCTTATTTGCCTTCATCAAATTATTATTTGCACCCATTAAACTGGTCTATAGGGGGCAGAGCTCAGCTCCAGTTGACATCACAGTGCACATGCTGAAGGAAAATTCTGATATAACATAACATTAAATAATTAAATTCATTTTAATTACTTTGCATAACTAACTGTAACTGTTCGAGTCAGAAGCACAGTCAATAGAAGAGATTAGAAGCAAAAAAAAACTGTAAGATAATTGATCGAAGTGTAAATCAGAGATTATCTGGGTCGGAACAAAAAATCTCCGCTGTAGTTTCTGTCAGAGCCCTTCGAACGTGAAGGACGGCCGGAAGCGGCTGCAATATTTAAATAACCATCATACCAACAATAAATGGGAAATCAAAGTTTGAGGTACGTCTACTAAATCATACATCTATGAAAATGTAATATTTAGTGTTCGAACTTAGAGATGAGTAGATCGCGGTGTTTTATCCGCCTGACAACGGTAGCTACTGATTTCTTGCAATCGATTATGAAGCTGACTATTTCCTGGGATCCGGTGCGCAATCATAACAGTTTTTGTTGTTGTTGTTGTTGCCCAAATTACATTAATTTTACTGGTTTGCAGCGACAGCCAAGAATGCACAGACTGTAACATCTGTAAACATGCAGCCAAAACGCAAATTCTTCTATTTGCATGCAGTGAGTCGCGCTGTTTATTCGAAGAATGATTGATTGTTGAATCTGATGGAAATAAAATCAATGTTGTGTAATATGTTTAATTAAAAAAAGGAGTGCGAGTGTGCAGTATGTGGCTACACCGCTAACACAATAACCGGAAGTTCAGAACCGGGTAGGAACTGAAACTATTGCCTATAGTTTCTTTTCGAGCCTGTTTAAAGGGAAGGACGACCGGAAGTAGTCGCAAATTTGAACAACCATCACAGCAACAATAAAACGCGCACTTTCACTTTACGGTACGTGTACTTAATCAACATTTCTTGAAAAAACAAGATAAAATCGTAACAAAGCGTATATTAATGGGAGGGATTCACTGTGTGGATTGCAGTGTTGTGTTGCTTCACGCCGCCTTGCTACTCTTATAAACGCCGTTGGTTTTGTAGCTGACTATTACCTGGAAAAACAATCTGGTCTCCAGCCATAGTACACGATCTAATTAAATTCGCTGCTGTTCCGCAGCAGTTAAGAATGCACTGGATCCGTGCCATTAAAAAAAAATCAAAATATTTGACTGTAAACATGCAAGCTGAAAACAGAAGAAGCATTTGCATGCAGCGATGTTTATTAGTCGTGTTATTATGGCCGTTTAAACACAGTGGGTATACTTTCCCGCCGTTACAATGATGCAGTCCAGAAAATAGACATAGCCCAAAACCATTTTTACAGTTAAATAAATAATATATTTGCAAAAAATAATATATGGGTAGAATTGTCTTCCTAGGCTAGGGTTTTGCAGCCTGTTTTGTTTTGTTTGTTTGTTTTTGTGCTTTGTTTTGCAGCTCAGATGACAAATCACTTTTGACCACGCTTTATTTATTATTACTTTTTTAAAATTGTAAGTATAATTATGCACGTATAACAATGCAGTCAAAGTAAAAATTCAGAATATTTATAGTTGTTGAATTATTGTATACCTTGTTAAAATACATAAAATTATCTATATATATATATAATAAACACTACATACATATAATCATACTATATTGTTTAATATTAATACTTTAAATAATAAGAAAGTGTATATAAAAATGTATTAAGGGGTTCCAAATAAGATTTATAAACTCTTACAGCTATATGCTACCTTAAAGAGCAACTTAAAAAATAGAAATTCTCCATTAATGACTCATGTGTTCAGAATTTTACACATTGATTTCAACATGCAAGCCAAAGAAACATGTTTAAAATGCCATCAGAAAGATCTGAAACTATTAAATAATAATCAAATGCTATAAATTCTGCCAAATAAATTGCTGCAAATTAATATTGTTTTCTTTTTGTGTTGTCCTAGTGGGGGCAAACCAACAGAAGTCATCCAAGCTGAAGGCAGCAATATGGAGGAAGAAACTGTGACGGCTGAGACGGAACAGGAAGATGCTGTGAGCAATAAATCCGAGCTCAGTGAAGAATCTCCCATCGTTAAAGTGAAAAGAGGACGAGGGAGAGGGAGAACGCAAGGTTCCAAGGAACAGAAAGTCAGTGTTACAGGCACTAACCAAACGGAGTTGGTTTCTGCCAATTCCAACGGAGGGTCTCCGCAACCACAGAGGGGGAGAGGACGTCCACGACTCTCTGACAGAAAAGACACAAAACAGCAAGGGTCAGGGGACAACCATGCTCACAACTCTGACAAAACTCCTAGAGGTCCAGGCAGGCCGAAAGGGTCCAAGAAACAAGCTAGTAATGACACTTCTGTGACTGAAGGTTCGCCTATGAAAGCAAGTAGTTCTAAAAAATCTTCCAGTGAAAGCATAGCTGAGAAGGCTGCAGCTGTAGATTTACCCAATGGTGGTTCTGTTACGCCGAAAAGGGGGCGTCCAAAAGGATCAACAAAGCGCAAGTCTGAAAGTTTAACACGTGGGGATGCGGAGGAGGGCACAGGCAGTTCTGAAACACCCCGGAAAAGAGGTCGTCCAAAGGGTTCTCTAAATAAGAAACCCAGGCTGATGGCAGAGCTGGGGAATGATGGAGAAGTTAATGCAAGCTTACAGAAAAGAGGAAGAGGTAGGCCCAGAAAGGTGGTGAATAACACGGGGGGGGCAACACAGCTGTCATCAAATGGCATCTCCAAAACACCTCGGAGAGGAAGAGGAAGACCAAGAAAAAGTATTGAACAAAAAAGTGGAAAACAAAGCTCCTTGCTGTTGAAGAGAGGAAGGGGTCGGCCTAAAGGCTCCTTAAACAAGGTAAGACATGGTAAAGTAGGCCGTCCACGGAAACTACAGGTTCTTCTTCCTAAGAAGGGGAAGAAACGTGGTCGACCACGACTACATCCACAACCAGGCAAAAGAGGAAGGCCGAGGAAATACCCTGTGCCCTTACCGGAGGAGGTGAAAAAGCCAAAAGTGTGGAAGCCATTGGGAAGGCCAAGGAAATACCCTCGTGCTGATCCTCCAGAAGGAGTTCCATCAACCCCACGCAGAGGGCGTGGACGGCCTCGCAAGTCAGAGTCTAAGAGAGGCGTTCACTTACGCAAAGGTGTGCCTGCAACCCCATCCCGTGATGGACCTCCGAGAAAAAGGGGCCGTCCTCCTCTCAAGCCAAAAAGTGAAGGCGGCACGTCAACGACGCGGAAAAGGGGGCGGCCTAAAGGTTCGGTCAAACATAAAGCCACACGTGAAATGGAGACTGACAGCACATTCCCCAGCCAGTCAAAAGCAGAAAATGTGTCACCTGCTGCTGGGATGGAAGGTGAAGAAGAGGCAGTAAAAGGGAACACAGATGGGCTTGAAGACAGTACACAAGAGACTCCTGTCAATCAGGATGTAAGCTCTGACAACAGTAACCAGGCTTGATGAACAATTTCAGTCTGACCAAAAAAAAGTTGCTGTAGTAATTATCGTTTAAAACATAGAATACGTTCATGTCAGAAAAAAAGTTTTTAACACTTTGTCTGTTGACTAAGCTAGATATACAGCATCTGTTCTGTTTTTGGACTAACTTGGTCATCTTATTATTTTTAATGTGCTTCTTTTTTTTAATTTGTGTCATCTGAGTAAGCAGAAGTACTAAAATCTTTTACTAGAACTGGCATGTGGAAGTATATTTAGTAGGATTGTACCAGTTTTCATGCAGCTTTCAGATGTAGTGTCTGTCTGTTTAGTTGGTTCTAGTTAAACAGTTGTTGTTGGTGGAAAAACTTGGAGGGGAAAAAAGTACAGAAGACAAACTGTAAAACTTAAAAAAAAAAAAAGGTTCTGTACATCAATGCAGTCGTTCATAAGGCATTACTTGTCACGTGTCTTAATCTGAAAAAAATGAAGTGTGTTCTTGGGGTTTACTTTGAAGATTCTATGACAAATCGGTGCATGAATACAGAGCAGTTTTGGGCCCAGTCACACCTCCTACACGCAGCACATTTAACTTGCACAAAAATATACTAGATTTGATACGGTTCATGACGAAAGAACTGGAGTCAGGCGTTAATTAAATGTATTATTTTTTAACCTAAAATTGGCATACTGTAATAGCTACTTGCTGGAGATACTCAAAAAAACAGGTGTTGGAGTTTTAATTCACAATAGTCTGCTGTGAATGAAAAGTAATACTCAAACAATAAACAGTTTTTTATTGAAATCAGAAATCCTGATTTTTCTGTGAGGAGGGTTTAGGGGCTTTGGACGATGTCATGATTTTATTAATTAAATCATACAGTTGATCGTGGCTTCATATTTGTTTTGCCTTAATTGCCAAAGCTTTGAATGTACCCTCCTATACTTTTGATCAATGAGTTGTCTGTCCTGCACTGATGCATTCCTCAAGAGGACGAAACGTCCTGTGCACCTTCCTGCGCTCTCAGGAGGATTTCATATCCTTCACTTGGGTTCTTTATTATTTTACTGTTTCTCTAAATGTTGAAGTGTAGCTGTGAATCTTTTGGGACTCTCATGAGATCAAAAGCAAACAATTTGATTGATTTCGTGAACATTAATTTTACCTGTTTTGAGTACCTTTTAGGAAGTAGTGTGACATTAAATGTACACCATTATTACGGATATCAACAGCTTTTTGGGTCGGGTCAAAACAAAATTGGAAGTTCGTACATGCCAAATTGTGCTTCTCTGAGTTACAGAGGCGGTTTTACATTTTAAAATTCACAACAAAATTTGATCCGACTGTGAATTCACATAATTTTAAGTGATCATTTGAATTTCTGTGTGTTTTGAAAAAGAAGCCAATAATTTGTGAAGATATGTTTAAATAAAATGTTGATCTTGCCATTTTATTTGCCATTGTGGTGAGATGTTTTGGCCTGTGTCCTGTAATGTTCTGCTTTATCTCACTGTTTATCTGTGGACAGTTTGTCTACATCGTTATGTTACATAAACACAAAGGCAATAGATCACTGTTTATTATGGTGTTAGTGGCTCCACTCACCACTCCTGTCTACTTCACTGATGTACTATGCACCTGAGTCATACCAGCAGCCAGAGCAAAGAATGTGTGTTGTGACAGATGACTCACTCAAAAACTAAAACTAATACATGAAACAATAAAAACCTGTGTTTCCTTAAAATTTTAAAAATAAATAATAATAAATGTATTTTTCTGTAAGTAGTTGCAATATTGCGGCATCTGTGGAGACAGGTGAAAGGACTACAACTTCTCTGTTTTGAAACTACAGTTCACTGAGCAGCCATTCAGTCACTTCCTGTTTGTGTCACATGGGCTTCTAGCCACGCCCCTTTGCAGCAGAGAAACGGTTAACCCTGAGTTTAATAATTCCAATGGGGAAAAAGTGACGTGATCCTACAATTGTAGCAATTACGTCACTTCTGAAAATCAATAAATATTGCACCATTCATCACAATATAAAAAAAATATTCCGATAATTCTGATTTCAAAGTTGTGCCGAAGAAAAACACGTTGGCGCAGGTCACTCTCGCGAGACTTGCTAACCAACGTTTGTTAAGCTAATTTTGTGCGATGCTACAAATAGTTGGTAACTATGTAGATATTTAATAATAGTTTAAAAATAAGATACAGATATGTATCTTCTAATTTAACTTCCTGAAAGAAAATAAAAAAATATATATTTTAATCTGTTTGTAGTTTACGGAAACAGATGCGGAGTGATACGTCTTCACCGGAACCTGTGCTGCGGTTAAAGAGTACATGCTGCACCTGGTCCCACCTGCCAGGTGACTTCCTTTTACTTTTAGGGGAAAAACAAAGTCTAAACTCGCTACTTACACACAAATTTACGTCTTGTTTTAGTGATGGTGAAGTAACAACAACCAGGTACGTGAACTTTAAACGTGTGATATCTGTGCTTTGTTGAAATATCACAGGACTCGGTCGTAAATACGTAGTCGCTAAACAAGTTTTAGTTTTAGCTAAAGTATGTGTGAAACTATGTGCCCTGCAGGAGGCCTCAATAACTTCACTAAAATCCACAGGAGTCTTTCAGTCGTCATAACAAACATAACAAAAAGGTGTGTGCAGGTTTCTGTTTTTTAAGAGACAATCCAGATTCAGGATCCGTTTGTGAGTGTGCTTATACACTAAAGTGTTTGTGAAGGCTTCAGTGGATTATATTTAAAACTTATTTTATTATGTAATTGTAATTTGAAGATCTAACAGGGTCTGACTTTATGTTTGGAAAAAAATAAAAGGGCTCTGTCATGTGATAGTTCAAATCATTAAACTATCTTTATTGTATTTGACTTCACTGGAATGAAATTAGAAAGCTAATGACTAGATTAAAATGATGCTACTATATACATAATGTTTCCCTTTTCTAGGATCTGTCTCACACACACACACACACACTGTTGGCCTCAACAAAGGGCAGGACAGGCCATATAGGGTAACACACCCATGATAAACAATGAACTTTGATTCTTTTTCTTTTTTTTTCTTAAGCTGAGATCTGTTTCAAACATTGTATGTTTTTCCCCTTCAGCCTCACAGAGAGAATCAGCAAATGTGGCCAAAAATGAACTGTAACAGCTGAAGGACGAGTTGTTTACATCAGACACTTGCAACACGTATTTGACCGAAAAAGAACTGGATTTGAAACGCAGGAGAATGGCCGTGTTAGGCAGTGTAATCCCAGATTTAGCCGAGGAGGCGATTCTTTCACCTGCTGGTCCAAATACAGAGACACAAACAGCAGGGAGTAAAGATGGTATCAGTTTAGAAGAAAATACAGAGGAAGAGGAGGAAGAGGAGTTGAAGAAGGAAAAAGATCAAGAAGAGGACGAGGAGGAGGAGGAGGAGGAGGAGGAGGAAGAAGAAGAAGAAATGGCCAGGTCTGCTCATCTGGAGCCGGCCACTTTACCATGGCCTGGAGACAAACACAAAATTCCTCTGATGGACTACGAGGATGGAGTCTGCTCAGAAAAGGGAGTCTCGGAGCCTGAAGAGAGGGACACCGGGATCGGTGGAGGGAGCCAGGACCTGTCAGAGGAGCAGAACCAGGAGAGTGTCACCAAAACCAAAGCCAAATGGAGGGAGAGCATGCCTGAAGGTGAGAGGTGGAGGGACGATGAGATCGAGGTGCAGCGGAACGATGGAGGCGACGGCTCACTCGCAGATGATGAGGAAGAGGAGGAGGAGGAAGAAGAAGAGAAGTCGAAGTGGAGCTCAGAGAAAGCTGCCCTAGGCTTCACTCCACATGTCACCATCATGTGTCCGTCCAACAAAGAGCTTCCTGAGGAGAGCAGGCACTTCATAGAGAAAGAGGTGGAGGAGCCGCTGATGGAGCCCGACTC